>NC_137015.1:8024044-8111544 GCF_032717465.1 Coenobita brevimanus
TCGGTATGGTTCTATTGGGTATAATGTGTTTGGTTTTATCTGGTATGGTTTAATATGGTTTGAGTAGTTGGTTTGCTTTGATTCAGTTTGGTTTGGTCCGGGCAAAATTTGGTTCAAAGTACAGATAGCCCTGGATACCCTTGGTTCTCTCTCTCTCTCTCTCTCTCTCTCTCCTGAATTTTTCAATTTCTTCTGCAAAACGGAAGCTTTTCTTTAATAATGAAGACTAAACCACCTCGCTGGGACAGTAAAGTCAGGGTGAAATCACCCCCTCCCCACTCATTCATTTCTCTCTCTCTCCCTCTCTCTCTCTCTGGTTCCTCATTCACTGGTTTCTAGCTGCTCCCTTCCTCCCTCCTCGTTTCTCTCTCTCCTTCCTTCCTTCCCTCAAGTGCTTCCTTTCTTCCCTCAACTGCTTCCTCTCTTTTCCTCCTCTACCTCCTCGTCTTTCGCATTCTTCTATCCCCTCCTCTTCCTCTCTCATCTTCCTCACCTCCCTTTTTCCTCTTTCCTTCCCTCCATCTACACACTCTCCTCTCACATCATCTCCTTGACTATCTTGTCCACCTCCTCCTTGCTCCTTTTTCCCAACCTTTTCTCTTCCTCCTCCTCCCTCTCTCTCTCTCTCTCTCTCTGCTCTTCTTCCTCCATTCCTCTCTTTTTCCCCTTCTCTCTCCTCCTCTCCACGCTCCGTCCTCCCGCAACTCTTTTCTCCTCAGTGTTTTATGTAACTATATTTTTCACTGGTTTTCGCTTCCCGCCTCCTCCTTCCTACACAGTTTTCATCTTATATCGGACGAGACGGAATATCACGGTTCATATTACTAAATCTCTCTCTCTCTCTCTCTCTCTCTTTATGGTGAAGATGGTGGTGCTTATGAGGATGTTAACAGCGATGATGATGATGATGATGATAATGAGGAGGAGCAGGAGGAGGAGGAGGAGGAGAACTCTGATGATGATGATGAACATGTTAGTGATAATGATGAGTGATGATGGCAAGGACGATGATGATACTGACAACTCTGATGGTGATGATGATGATGAGGGTAATGATGACGAAAAAGCTTCATTCTGGGTCAGTTTTTAATCCGCTCAGTTCGGTGATTTATTTCTTATTCTTTCTACACTCTGACGACATTATCCGGCTCCGCAGAGACTTCTCTTGATAAACAGATTAAAAGTACTCTGTAATAAGCCTAATCTGTAATAAGCCGTTCAGTACAATGAATCTCTCTCTCTCTCTCTCTCTCTCTCTCATTCAAGAAGTATACAGGGTGGTCCATATATAAAGCGCCCAAATTTTCGTTTGGAGACGGCTCAGTCTGCTGGTGGGAGGGGGGGGGGCATTTTTTTTTTTATGCATTAAAATTAAACACTATAAAGAACGAAAAAGATTATGGAAATCAATAAACGATGTCGAGTAATCCCAGTCTGTCTGGCCGAACAGACCCATCAACTGCAGGCAAGCTATAACCCATGAATGGCCATCCCATGCAGTGAACCGGAGCTCCCCCGCCCCAGACAACGTCTCGCTACAGCAAAGCGCGGTGAAGAGCATGAGGATTTGATTCCTGGATAGATGCCGCATTTGCGTCTCTCTACCCAGTTGAGGGGCACCAAAGTGGGCTGCACATCACCCGGTTCTCTGGTATGGTGAACACCCAGCTGAGTAAATGGTTTCCTGGGTTACAGGAAACCATTCAGCTTGTCACTCGGTGAAGTTATCTGAAGGGGAAAGTAGACAAAAAAAAGTGACCGGAAGAATGGAAGAAATGGGAAAAGATGAAGGTAGACAGAGAAAATGAACGATTAAGGTAAAGGAAGATGCATGCAGCACTACACCAAGTGAGTGGATGATAGTCGTAACCACCCACCACTGTGATGCGTGGGAGACACTGTTACCCTGACTGAACCGCCCCCGAAGCACACGAGAAGCGTAATATATCAACCACCTTGTATACAAAAGACTACCTTTATTAATTCCCTCAGAGTATCATACAGCTAGATGAATAAAATCGTCTGACGGTAGCAATGACAGTAAAGACGTCATCGAACTGAAGGGATTAATGGAGATTTTTTTAAGCCTCTGACTACGAGGGGTCTCTTAAGCTGAATAAAATCGTCCGGATGTAGCAAAAAAAACAAAAAAAACACGACAGCAAAGAATGTTAAACGGTGAGAGAGAGAGAGAGAGAAATTAACGCTGATACTGACTGCTCAGGTCTCACTAAAATCCCAAGATCTCTTTCTTCCTCATTGTTTCCCCCGTCCCCCCTCCCCTCTTTTTTTAACCCCCGTATTTCGGCTGGCATCATTAAAGGTCTGAATCCCAGCCAAAAGTGTGGATTTCCAACCTTAATGGCCACATAGTTTTGCTGTTACTTCTATATCCGTCACGTGGGAATATAGTGGTGATGTTGATGGTAATGGTGATGGTGATGGCTATGGTAATGGTGATGGTGATAATGATGGTAATGGTGGTGGCGATGGCGAAGGTGATGGTTATGGCGAAGGTGATGGTGATGGCGATGGTGATGGTAATGGTGGTGGCGATGGCGAAGGTGATGGTGATGGCGATGGTGATGGCGATAGTAATGGTGATAGTAATGGTGATGGTGATAGTGATGGTGATAGTAAAGTCTGGTGATGTCTCTACAAGACTGTCCATCCACCTATTGAGGAGGAAACAAAGAATAAAATGTAACTAATTTCACGTGGATAAATCTGGTTATTATAATGACGTTTTAAACCTATCACACAATCTGTTTATAAGATATATAAATTGGATATAACTGATTCTGAATAATTACTGGCGATATTATGCAGTTGTGGAGAGACCTCTCTGGATCACGGCTGGGATACAAGAAATGCAAGAGAAATTTTTAATATGAAATCCTTTCGCTTTCATCGCATCCACAGGGGGGCCAAATCCAATGTGTCACCCACACACTCACTGAGTCACTGTACCCTTTTGAAGGATAAAATCTGGAAAGTTGCAACCTAAAGAGTTGTATGAGGGTCACAATTATGAGAAAGGTGTTGAGGAGTGGCAGGTACTGGTGGTGTCTGGAGTGCATCCGAAGGGTCGTCTTGGTTAAGTCAGAGGAGCGTATGGTGTGCATCTGGAGTGGGTGCATCTATCAAGTGTCCTTTGTCTTGTTTTAAATTCAACAGTCCGAGAACGTGATCTTTAGCTTATTCTTGCTAACTCCAAACAATTTTATTCAGCTCAGTCTTCTGAACTGAAAGGGTTAGATAACAAGCTTCAGTAATCCGTTCCTTACTGGGATGCTCTCCTAATTAAAATAAAATCGTCTAGTAGCAGTCAGAATACAACCCAAATGACGAACTCTGGTGAAGGTGTTAATGACGGGTAGGAAGGCGATGGGAGCACGGGAATGTTTTTATTTTCTTCATGAAAAAAAAGGAAAAAAGAAAAACGAAGAAAGAAGACAAGGCTGACAGCCTGCAAAATTTTTCCTTTACAAAGAAAACTGAAGAATGACAAATTCAAATTCAATACTGTTTCAAAATCCCTGGAAACGTTGTGTTTAAAAGACTAGATGTAGTGGGAAAGACAGAACGAGGAAAACAGTTGCAGAGTTGACCAGTAGCATACATAAATGAAAGTACTGGTTAACTCTTGCATTTGAGAATTAACCAAAAATGGGGTAAGTATGTGTAGCTAGACGGGTGCTGCGTGCCCGGCGTAACGGTTACAGAAAGGAAGCAGAGTTTAGATGAACAGTGGCCAGACAATGCAGTTACCAGAAGAGTAGTGATAGACGAAAGAGAAATGCAACAATGGGGTGCGTGGGTGGGTGGGCGAGAGTTTTCTTCAAAAAATTCTTTTTGCGAATATTGTCTTCACCACTCCACGCCCCAACCGTGAATGAGATGCAGAAGTGGGGCAGTGAAGACAAGGACCACACTGTGAATACCCGGTAGCGGTGGTGTGTGGGAGGGTCGATGCGCCGCTCCTCAATATACACTTTTTGACTCAAGGCCCAAAGAGTTCTCCAAAAATCCCATACTAGAGAGCCTGACTGGTAAAAATGAAAATTTGCCACGTAAAAATAAATAAATAATAAACAGGACACAAAACGTGTATTTATGACTGATAACGGTCAGGACTTAAAGTCTGGTCCTTTCTTTATTTTGTTTTAATTAGAAGTGCATCCCAGTAGAGAACAATGCGTAAAATCCTGAAAAATGCGTGCCTACGACAGATAAACCATGCATGAGGAACTTAAATTTGGTGGCTACAACCAGGGCTGTGGGGCCGGTACCCAAAACACCCGACTCCGACTCCGACTCCGACTCCTTGATTTCTTGTGTCCGACTCCGACTCCAGCATCACCATAACAGCTTCCGACTCCGACTCCACAGCCCTGGCTACAACTGATAAAAAAAAAATGAGTAGGGACACAGAAACGCACGGCTACGACAGAAAAAAATGACATGTAAATCTCTCGTGCCGAAGGGGCTAACGAAGGCTATAAACCCTTCCATCTCCAAAAATGTCTAAGGTGAAGAAAATTGGCTGGTGGAAGCAAGAATAAAACAACAATATGGTTACCGGAGTGAAAGGAACTGAAAATGATAACGTTCTCATTTCACTTTCTTCCCTAGGACGTCCTCCTCACTATTTCGACTACTACAATTCTGTTTTGCTTAGGGAGGGCCTCTCGTAGTAACGGGGTTAAACTATCGTCTGTCTGACATACGAATAAAACACTTAATCCTTTTAGTACGATGATGTCTTTCCATTTAATTCTGGCCACCATCTGACGGCTTTCCTTAGCTCAGGGCAAACCCTCTGTGGTGAATGGATTAATGAATGCCATATCTAACACTGTTCACCAAATATCTCCAAACCTGAAAAAAATCGTCTGAAGAGAGCAAGAATCCCCCCCCCCTGTGTGTGTGTGTGTGTGTGTGTGTGTGTGTGTGTGTGATCGCAGCGAGGGACGTACCGTATATAACTTGTGAAGAATAATGGTACTTAACATATTCAGGTCAATTTACATCCGTTCATGCCACCTGGGACATAATTACGTAAATCAGGCTAAATTACGCCAGTTCAGGCCTATCCCGGTAAGTTCAAGCCCAGTCATCTCGGTACACATCAGGTTTCAAATCAGGCCTTTCACATTCACTCTTGCTCAGTCTGGTTAGTTTCATGTAGACGGAGCTGTCAAGTGGAAAGGTTTAAGTGTCATGTTTCTATTAGAATTTCAATGAGGGGGTGGGGAGGAGTGAAGGGAAAAAAGGGATGGAATGCACAGTCAGTGGCAGTTGGGCGACCTGGGACAGTGGTAGGAAGTGGGGCACAGAAGCGTTATTTCACCATGGGCGCCGTACAGTAAGATGAATTGTACGGGAGGTTTGAATGTATTAACTCCTACGAAGTGGAAAACTACAGCAATGGTAGCCACAAGAAACGAAGCACGCGCCGCTGCCATGTATCTGGCCTTTTCCCAACGGAGGTAAAATTAAATTTGGGCTGATCTCTTCTCAGAGTTGGGGCGGGCAGGGGTAGCAAGAAGTGACACAGGAACAATCCACGTCCAGAGTAAACTTCTAACTCCTTCACTACGATGACATCTTATTACCGTTAACTTTTTCTATCAATAAACGATTTTATTCATCCCACGAAAGGCTTCTCTTATTGTAGGGATTGCTGAAGACTGAATCTAACCCCTCCAAGTCGGAGTCTCTTATAGGCTACGCTAACTCCTACAACTCAAGGAAGTCATTAATATTTTACTCTTGCTGCTACCGGACCACTTAATTTTTCAACTCGTTCAGTCCCTTAGTAATGAAGGGGCTAATGGAGGCTATATATAAAAGTCTGCAATATATTTCTAATCAGCGGTCTTTCATATCTGTCCAGGCATCATGAAGCTTCTCGAGACCTGGGAGGTGTGACTTGTCTTTGATTTCATTTCCACCTTACGTTGCAGTTAAAATGCTTCCAGTTAAACTGCCAGGAAAAACTGGGTCACTTATTAACCCCAAACTTCGGCCGAGTTCATATTTCATGCGTTTTCTCGCCAGCAATTTGAACTCTAATGAACAAACTTTTGCTTCCATCTCCACTACGAAGCATTAAGGTGCTTTTCCTCCATCTCATCCCCCTTCGATTTCCTATAGCTATATGTTATAATTTTTTACTACTAAAGACGTATTTTCTACCCAGTTTAGAAATCTTATTATAATTATGGCAAATGGTCCCAACCGTTTTCCGTTTGTCGTTTCCAAGAATTGCGCTTGTCTATTGACATATATATATATATATATATATATATATATATATATATATATATATATATATATATATATATATATATATATACTGAGGTTTAGGCAAACTCTCATTTTCATGTCAACGTGCACCTTTCTTGCTGGAAATTTGTTCTCCCTCAACCTGTTTCAATGGAGTGTGACCATTCTCAACCCTCTATTGCCTAACTGCCGCATTTTTTTTTAATTTCTAAAGTCTCTATGTCGGCCATAAACAAAAAAAAATTCGTAGCACCCTTCATCTCAATTTTCTTACATATCGTCGGTATAAGTTTCGTCAGGGACTCTCCACTGCTTATTTTCTTACAGTGCTTTTCAGTTCAGTCATCTTTTTTTCGGAATTGCACCGAAAGCTTTGCTTCTGCGCTGGACATCTTACAAGCCTGAAGCCTCACATATCTCTCTAATTTTCAAATTGTTTTGCTATGAATTATATCCTTCCATCTGTGGCTTTATGTCAACTTCTCCTTCTGGTCACACTGTACCTACTGTTATAGACGGCCACTGATCTTCTAGAGCTATCGACAGTGGTCTTCCTCAGGGTTCTGCTCCATCCTCTAAGATATTTACGGATCATATGCAGAAAAACACACTGGACGGAAAAGTGGCCCCAGGGAGCCTTCTACGCCCATAAGATAATACTGACATTTTATGGAAAAAGAAAAAAAAAGAAAACAGGTACTAAGAAGCCTCATGCGATCAGAAGACAATATTTGTGTGCAATATATTGCACAAAGTAAGAAAAGAGGGGCCAAGGAGCCTCCTACAACCAAAAGAAATGAGAAAACTAACGTTCTTTATGCAAAGTTAATTATATATATATATATATATATATATATATATATATATATATATATATATATATATATATATATATATATATATATATATATATATATATATATATATATATATATATATATATATATATATACAGTATATATATATATATATATATATATATATATATATATATATATATATATATATATATATATATATATATATATATATATAAATTCTGGCAAGGTGTCAGGGAGCCCCGTACGAGCAAAAGATGGAGAATATTGACACATTTTAAATGAAAAAATAATAACCCCGTACGACCAAAAGATAAGAGAATATTGACGCATTTTAAATGAAAAAATAATAATAACAAGGAAAGGCGTGCCAGTAAGCCTCCAAAGCCCGCAAGATGACGGCCACATGATCCCCTCCCCTTCCCCCACTGGGCCAGAAGGTAAACAAGTGGAGCGGCGGTGTGTTGGAGGCCGAGGACGCTGACCCGAGTGGAAAACCTTGTTGCTGTGGCCATAAGTGCGCGGAGAGGGGGGGAGTGAGGAACAGACGGAAGGGAAGAGAGGGGGGAGATGGAGAAGGAGGAAGGGAGAGAAGGGAGGAGAGGGGGAGAAGTAGGAGGAATGGAGAGGAAGGAGGGAAGGGGGAAGAGGAGGACGGGGAGGGGGGAGAAGGAGAAGGAAGGGAGGGGATGACAGGAGGGTGAAGGGAAGGAGGTAAGGATGGTGGGAGGGGAGGGAAACAGGAGAAGACAGGGTGGGAAGGGAGGGACTGATGAGAGGAAAGCGGAGAGAGACGAAAGGACGACAGATGGGAGGGAGAGATAGGGGAAGACAGGGAGAGGACACAAAGAGTGGAGAAAGAAGGGAAGGGAAGGAAGCGATAAGGGAAGGAAACGATAAGGGAAGGGAGCGATATGGGAAGAGAGCGATAAGAGAAGGAAGCGATAATGGGAAGGGTGCGATAAGGGGAGGGAGTAATAAGGGAAAGGAGTGCTATGGGAAAGGAGAGAGATACAGAAGGAAATGATATAAGGGGAGAGACCTACATGTAAATAAAACCTCAACCAATCTCATGTTAACCCAAGTGTATGTAAGGCTTACCCCAACAAACATTAAATTTGCCCAGGGTGTGTAAATTATGCCTCAATATAATAATGTTAAATTTACCCCAGGCGTGTAAGTTATACCCCAGCGAAAGTGAAGTTTACTGCAGTATATCTATATATATCCATATCTATCCATCAATTTATAAATCCATCTATCTATTATACCACAACAGATGTCAAGTTTGCCCAAGGATATAATACCCCAATAAATTTAATGCCCAGTTTACCCCGAAGAATGTTAATTACATCCCAAGAAATGTCAAATTTACCTCAGTATTACCGAAAGTCGACAGGTATATTATCACCCAGGTAACATTATATAAAAATTTACCTCAGTATTTGCAATGTTTACAACAGTATATGTACAGTTTACCTCAGAAAATGTAGTTCTTCCGTGTATATGCAAGGTTTACCCCGGTAGGTTATACATAAAGCTTACGCCATTATATGTAAAGACTACCCATGTATATACACAGCTTAGTAATTTATACGTAAAGTTTACACCAGTATACTTAAACTTTACCCCTGTCAATATAAAGTTTACTGCAGTGTGCTTAAGTTATACCCTCGAGTATGTAAGGTTTACCCCAGTATATGTAAAGGTTACCAATGTATACATAATCCTTGCCTAGGTATACATAAAGTTAGCCCAGAATATATGAAGTTTACCGGTTAAATGTAAAGTTTACTCAAGTATATGTAATGCTACCCTAGTCTACGTAGTGGTTTCTTCGGTACATTTAAAGTTTACCCAAGGATATATATAAATTTCCACCAGTATACTCGAATGTATATAAATCTTAACAAATTATAGGTAAAATTTAATCAGGTATACATACAGTAACATTTACCCAAGTGAATATTTACTTATCCAGGTCTATGTAAACTTTAAGCAAGTATATGTAAAGAATCCATAAATACACGTAAGTTTACCCCAGTATATTAAATGCTTGCCTATTATGTAAACTACTCACGTGTATAAAGTTTAACTAGATATATGGATGTTTACCCAGGTACACGTAAAGCTTTACCAACTACATGTAAGTTAAGCCCAGTATATGTAAAGTTTACCGAAATATATGCAAAGCTTACCCAACTATATAGCTTACACAAGTATACGTGAAATTTACCCGGGTACATTTAAAGTCTACCCCTGTATATGTAACGTATACTGTATGTAAAGTTTACGCAGGTATAAATCAATGTTACCCACTTAATGTATACGCAAAGTTTACCCCGGTATATGTAATGTTTTCTGTTGTATATGTAAAGTTTAACCCCGTACATAAAGCTCACTCAAGTGTATGTAAACTTCACCTAAGTATCTGCAAAGTTTACCCAATTATGTGTAAAGTTCACACTCGTATACTAAAAGTTTACCGTAGTTCATGCCTTTAAAATAATAAGCAAACGACTCCTCTTAAATGCAGCATAGTTATTCTTCAACAGACACGCACATATTTCACTATACTGAGTGATGTAGGACTAACATTCATAAGTTGTTTGAATGAGTATCTTGCTTCTAACACTCTGCTAATAAGTACATTTCTAACTTATTTTTCTACTATCCCTATGTTGCTTTCATTCTAAATCGTTGTCACTTGTCTATCAATCTATCTATCTATCTATGTACTTACCTAACTGTCTGTCTATATATCTATCTATCTATCAATCTATATCTCTGTCCACTTCTTCAATCTGTCTGTCCATATATGTATCTATATAAGTATCCATCCATCCACCCAACTGCCAGTCAAGCTATATATCAGTCATTCCATCTATCTTCATACCTACCAGTCTATTTATCTACCAGTATATCTACCCACCCCTCTTAATTCTCGCCCTTCCAGCACCACCACCAGCATTCTCTTAAAAACACCATCTGTCCCCCAGCGTCTCATCTGTTCCAAGTGTTTGTTTTGTGAAGCGGGGTGACAAAAGCCCTCAGTTATCCGGCATTCATTAAGGTCCCTTCCATTCTCTAATTCGGAACTCATTATGGCCGGCCCTTCTATTCACGGCTTTTTGACACCATTCATAGACTGTTCCGTCCTGCCTCGTGCGCTTTGTCCAACGCCCTTTTCCTGTGTATTCATATTTTTTTACCCCTCTCTCTCTCTCTCTCTCTCCCCTCCAGCCCCTCTCCTCCCACCTGACCTCGCTTTCTTTCCTTCACGACTTCCCCTCCCTCCCTCCTCCTCTCCCCTCAAAGTGTTTTCCTCCTTTCTTCCTCTTCATCCTCACATATTCTTCTACCTCTCTCCCACCATCCTTCCTCCTCTTTCCTCCACATCTTCCTTTCCTTTCCTCTCCTTTGCCTCCACATATTCGTCGTCCTTTCCTCCATCCTCTCCACATCTCCCCTTTCTTCTCCTTCACCTCCACATATTCCTCTCCCTGTCCTTCCTCTCTTCGGAACCCTTTTCTTTTCTCTCATCTCCCCTTCCCCTCACCTCTCCTGACTTTTCTACACACCTTCCCTTTCCCTCCTTTGTTCTACATCGTTCCTCTCCTCTCACTACCCTCCCTCTTCCCGTCACTTCCACTGTTTTTTCTCTCTTCTCCTGCCTCCTCACTTCCCTTCAGCCCTCATCCTTCATATCTTCCCTTCCTCTCCCCTCTCGTCTTATTCCCTCATCCCTACCACCCTGCCTCCAACCCCTCTGCCCTCTCACTCTTCCTGTTCTATTCTTGTCTCTACTAAATTTATTCAACTTCTCCCCCCACTTCTTCTTTCCCTCCCCCTCTTCCTTTCTTTTCTTCCCTTTCCCTCGCCTCCATCTCTCCATTTCTTCCCTTTCTATTTCCCATCTTCGTAGTCTTCTCCCCTTCCTCCTCCCATCTCTCCTTCTCTCTATTCTTCGCTCTCCTTTTCTTTCCTTTTCCCTTTCCTTCCCTCTCTCATTCTTCCATCCAGTTTTCCCTTTGATGTGCTCACTCCCTCCTCCTACAATATACCTTCGTATAGTACTTCTTCCAAATATTCCTCCCTTGTGTTACGTGTACCCATCCCTATTTCATTCTCCAAATCAGCTAAGTAAAAAAAATCAAGCAATGTTTTTATTATACTCTGAACCTTAAAAGCTTTTGCCATATTATGCTTAAAGTACATAACAGCACTTGATCAACAGTTCAAGGCGTCATTAATTTTACGCTACATATATTTTAAGCTAGAAAAATTACCCGGCTTCACCCAGGTTATTTATATACGGCAGCGTACATCCTTGACTAACCCACCATTACCCACCAATCCACCCTGTGTGCCCACCCATACACACTTACCCTGTCCACCACACCCACCCACTCAACATAAGGACACTCGGTCTGTACTCGTTCAAAATCACCCATTCATTCACCTCGTCCCTCCATTCCACCATGTTAACACCCTGTCTAAACTGATCACCCCACACACCCACCCATCCGCCCACTCCCACCCACCACCACCATGTCAATACCCCATCTAAACTAATACACCCATCCTATCCACCCACCCACTCCGTCTGTTCATCTTCACCCACTCACTCACCCACCATTCAACACACTGTCCAAACCCACCCATTCCCACTCATCCACCCACTCAACCACTGTATCAGCATCCTGTTCCAGCTAACCTAACCATCCTCCATTTGCACACTAGCCCCACAACTCTGGGTAAAGTCTACGGTGTTTTCTTCCGTAATTTCACTTTCGAAATTTCAGGAATATCCCTCTCCCCCCGGGCGTTACATAGGGTTCATGGCCAATTCTAGTATCACTGTGCAAACCCTTGGTATGTGTACAGGCCTGTCGCTTGTTTTTCTTTGGAGTTAAGTGAAAAATAACCCAAGAATGCATGAGTGCACGCATATGCTCACGCACACACTCCACACACGCTCACATGCATGAGCATACGGACAAGAATGTACATCCTTACTGTCTACAGTATGTGTTACTGAACAAAATTTCGGCAAATCTAAGGAGTCAAGACCTAAACATCCTTCAACATGCGTAATTTTCCCACCGCCCTGAAATAAGAATAACTCTAATACAAATAATAGAAGAACGACCCTTACGGGGAAATTGAGTAAGCGGCCTATATAATCAAAACAGAAAGGATGTGACGAAATAAATGAAAAAAAAAAAGAAAGATATGAAGAATTATGTGAAATGAACAACCAAACTCTGAATGTGACAAGAAACTATAAAGTGAATAAATTTCGTACTTACACAGGTTTATTTAAGTGCTGCACAGTCAGTAACCTGAAACAATAGAAACCACAATATACTAAGACTGCACCATTGGACTAGATACGAATTTCATGACGGTAATATAATAGCATATTGAAATTGGTTTACATGTTATATTGTTGCTTCCAAAATCCACATGATCTAACCACTTGCCACAAAAACATTAACGGTCATAAATAAAACAATAAACAAGATGTACTTATGAAATGCGGTCGAAAGCGCTCATCACGGGTGATAGAGCAGTGTGGTTCATACAGTGCAAGTCCCGACACTGGTGCTATCTGAAGTCTGTGTCGTAAGCTCTCACATTGATATATTTGTACTTTACTGAATAATCGGAATGTTAATGAGTTAAACATCGAATTATGATAATATCAGTCAGTGGAACAAATGAAGGTGGTCCGGGTGAGGTATGGGCACAGTGGACACTAAGTGAATGCTCCCGGACTGAATTATGGAACTAAATGCTTCGGTATGTCTTATTTTCAAAATAAGAAAGAAAAAAAATAACTCCTTTGGTCTCCCAGTTCTCGGTACTCACTTCTGCTCGGAGTAGTTGCTTTATACTTATTTAAGACACTGCACACGAAAACATTCTCTCTCTCTCTCTCTCTCTATGTGTATGTGTACACATATATGTGCAGGTATATATATAGATATATAGATATATGTATATTATATACATATACTGTGTATATATATATATATATATATATATATATATATATATATATATATATATATATATATATATATATATATATATATTGTACTGGGTTCATGGTTAAATTCCAAGTTATTAAGAAACTCAAAAGTGAATCACGTGTATCACTTTGAGTTTGACGTGTATACAGTACTGCAGTCTGCTTACGGTAAGTTTCTGTTGTTTCCATCATTTATAGTTGGTTTGTTTTTATTTTGCACTTAGCTTGCAGTCAGTTTGTATTAATTTCTAATTCACTTTGTGGCCAGTGTTCACTCATTTCGTATTCAGTTTGTAATTTACTAAGTTATCAGTAATTTCGTGCTCGGTTTGTAGTCTTGTTTGTACTCAGTTCATAGTTTGTACTCAGTGTGCAGGGTACATTCGCTCTTAGGGCAAGAGCAGTTACCTCTAAACTTTCTTGAAAATCTGCAGTAAGTTGTTAAACCTGAATGCCTGTAATTGCTCTCCAGCCACACTAGGCACAAAATGCACTTGCAGGAAGTTGAGTGCTTGATTGCTTTGCTCGGATGCAATTTATTCCACCCAGTCCCATAGCTCATTTTTATTTAATTTTAATGCTATGACTGGATTCTTTTATTCAGCGTGCATGTGACTTACGCTGGTGGAAAGGCTGGAAAAATATCACCATTAACTGGTCCAAGCTTCCACCATCTAGTGCTGTTCAATCCAGACATTTTGAGCGAGAGAGAAGAAACGAATGCCATTAGCCCCTTCCATATACCAGTGTGGCGCCTTGTACTTTCTAACCTTATTCCTGCTACCGCTATAAGATTACATTAATCTTGAAGGTGACCTCATTTAGTGAGGTATGATTAAGCCTTTTCAAATGTTATTCTTACTACCGCCATTCAGTGCTGGCGCTGGACTGATTGCTATGGCTACTTTACTCCGTTGCTGCCGGGAACTAGAGGCTATGGTCTGGTAGGACTAGAGGCTATGGTTTCGTAGGACTAGAGGCCATGGTTTGGTAAGACTAGAGGCCAGGGTTTGGTAAGACTAGAGGCCATGGTTTGGTAAGACTAGAGGCCATGGTTTGGCAGGACTAGAGGCCATGGTTTGGTAAGACTAGAGGCTATAGTTTGGTAGGACTAGAGGCTAGGGTTTGGTATGACTAGGCGCTATAGTTTGGTAGGACTAGAGGCTATGGTCTGGTAGGACTTGTCATAGGGGTTTAGAGGAAGGAGTAAGTCGATGTAGCAACAGATCGTCAACAATATCCTACTAACACTGTCTTCCGTCTTCCACTGACCAATTTCTCACTGCTCACCGGAAGTCAGAGAGAGGGCCTGTACTTCCTTCCCCTACTCTTTTGTTGTGAGCGTTATACTGTTACCACCTTAAAAAAAAAAAAAAAAAAAAAGAAGAACATGTAACACCTTCCCTCACCACAGACGGCGAGGTAGTGTCGACGACGAACTTCTGATCGGACTAGTAACTTTACGACACTTTACCAAAGAAACAGCTGTATTCTAAGTGACTTTGGACACTTTTTCACATTTCTTCCTCAGCGGGTTATTCTGTACGTTACACTACACCTCTGTATTCTCTTACATGTTACTGATGCACAGTAAGTCGATATGAAAGCAATATAAATAATGTGCCAGGAAATGTCAGTATGTAATAAGCTAAATAAATCACAGAGGAAAAGTGCTAGGAAGCCCTCTATCACGGCTTAGAACTCACCTCGTAAACCTCAATTCAGGAGCCAAATAAAGAAGCGTTGTAAATAAAGCAGGAATGAAGACACCGTAAACAAAGCAGGAACAAAGAAACGTCGTGAATAAAGCAGGGGCAGAGAAACGCCGTATATAAATCAGGAATAAATAAGCGTCGTAAATAAAGCAGGAATAAAGAAACGCAGTAAATAAAGCAGGAATAAAGAAGCATCTTCAATAAAGCGGGAATGGAGAAACGCCGTAAATAAAGCAGGAATAAAGAAACGCCGTAAATAAAGCAGAAATAAAGAAACGCCGTAAATAAAGCGGGAATAGGCTGAAGAAAGGTTGTCAATAAAGCGGGAAAAATGAAACGCCGTAAATAATGCAGGAATAGAGAAACACCATAAATAAAGCATGAATAAAGAACCGTAAATAAAGCTGGACTGTAAGGATCGTAAATAAAAGTGTAACGTAACCCGTATCTAAATAAATACGAGAGACGGGAGGGTGGCGCCACGGTGCGGGGGTCGGACTAACTACCTCCCTCGCTCCAGGTATCATTTGTCAAGCCAGACGCTGTTATAGGAATGGTCGGAATAATTATACCCACGAATTTAAATTAGGTGAGACAGGTTAAGAGCACCTGTTACTGGTAGGGGCTGGGGGTAGCTCATCTCTTCACTACGAGGAGGTACTGTTTACCGTTTCGTACTTCTTGAGTCGTATTTATGCATCTTTCAAAGGACCTCTAGTAGTAAAGAGGTTTAGGAAGGCTAAATCTAACTTCGGCCAGAAAAGTCTGTCCCTAAGCTGTGTAAAATCGTCGAAAAAATAAAAAATGGCGCACTCTTGTTGAAGGGGTTGAAGTAATTTTTGTGAAGACTCAACGAACCGCCGAATCCGTAATCATGAAAGATGTTTTGAGAGAATTGTATGAGTCCGGAGTGAAGTAAAACAAAATGCCAATGTAGAAAAGGGAGGCTGAGAGCTTATATCTATCTCTCTCTCTTTTTCCTTCTCTTATTCCTGCTGTTCTACAGACGGTTTTGTTATAACCTGAAGAAGATTTTTCGTGAAGGAGAGGTCTGATAAAGCCAAGTTAATTCCCTGATAAATAAGAGGTCTTTAGTAAGCTGAATAAAATCTGAGTGACAATATAATTTTTAAAAACCCATCCTACAAAGAAGGTAAAATGTGTTCCTATATCTCCCTTCTTTGTCGTTCTCTCCCCAATATTAAAGCGGAAAGTCTTTGAATAACATCGTCTGGAGGTACAATGGTTTCATTCTAACTTGGCCTAAAACTGCAACTTTTGTCTTGAATGCTGAGCTGTAACAAGATAATAAATTTATATTAAAATGCTGATCACGAGCAAGTGCTAAGGAAAAGCCGTAGAGCCATATTACTGCCTTATTCTGACACTCAGCTACGTGAAATAAGCCGCAAAAGGACGAATTTTTTTTTAAGGCAAGTGAGAGAACTATAACAAGAGAAAACTGAAACAATACGTCGTAGTTGCCGAAAGGTAAACTTTATCCCTCTTCCTTTATGTTCTTCTATCAATATTAACCCCTACCAAGACGGTGACGTAGTTATTATATTCCTGCTACTGCCAAACGATTTTACTCAACTCTAGAAAAGATCTCAACTGTGAACGCGTTAATGAAAGTTAAATCTAATTCTAGTTTTAAAAAACCTCTCTAAAATTGAAGATAAGTCGTCGGAGTGAAGGGGCCAATCACTCCATTCGTAAAATAAAAAAAAAGACGAACACGCTGACCTGAAATATATGTATCTTCTAGTATATTCATAAAAAAATCAGTGGCCGCTGTTACCACAAATAAAACGAGCATGATTTGAAAACACACATATCTTTTAGTATACTGGTAAATAATAAAGTCTGTGTCCATAGTTGACAGAAAAATATTATAAACACGCAAACACTCATGGTCCCCTGAAACATGTATCTTCTGATATATTAAAAAACGTGGCCGTAGATGCGAAAGCGTCTTGTTAGTCTGACTTGCATCTACACTTTTCTGCATAATGACGTTTTTCTAACAGTATTCTTGCTACTGCTGCAAGATTTTATTTAGACCTAAAAAAGGAAGAAGGGCGGACAAACTCCCCATAAAAAACAATATCGAAAAACTGGGTCCCTTTCTCATTTTAAGGAGTAGGGATCAGAGGACAGGTAATCCTACTAAAGAAAGGGTATGTCACTGGCCAATGCCCCTGTGGCACTGGACGGGAGGGGGAAAAAAAAACACCTCTTAAAGAAAATAAGAAAATAAAACTCCCCCGCTCTCTTACAAGATGTGAGAGCACCTGACCTTCACCCCAACTGGTGCCTCAAACCACTCTCATATAACCTTCCAGCACTTTCATTTTCAATCCTTATTTCGTCATTCACCACTTAAATTTAACCCTGCCGCACTTTCCTTCCCAGCACTTATTTAATCTTCGAGCACTTTCATTTCCAGAACTTATCTTATCTGCCAGCAATTATTTAATCTTCACAGCGTTTTCATTAAATTTTTCTACACTTTCGGTCACTTCCAAATTTATTTCATTTCTCAGCACTCTTTTTCCCTCCATATTCTGACGTAAAGACATCAGGATATCTTTCAATAAATCACACGCCTTCCTCCTCTTCTCGTAAAACTACACCCAATCAACGTCAGCTAACAAGATACCTCCCGCGTAAAAAAAGGAAAAAAAAAAAAAAAAAAATCAGCCTGCAATTAGTTTAAGGCATCGTACTCCCTCGGATGTAATTACGAAGGATCTTGAGTCATTAAATATGGAGGAAAAAGTGCAAGCTTTAGATAACATCGCCTTCAATTACTCCTCTTGGATGATTACGCGCCACGGCTCTCTAGTGACCCCTGGATCTAATATACACTTGCGGCGCTTCTCCCACTCGGCTCCTATGTTCCCGCCACCTCTACGCGCGCCCTGACGCTCTGGGAAGGCCGAGGTAAACTTGCCCTAACTTTCCCTTTACACTTTTCTTCCGAACTCGTACATTTTATCCGACGTCCGATATTTTACCCGAAATTCCGAGTTGTTCGTCGTCGCCGTCGTCGTCGCTTCGGTTATGTAAACAAGCGCGGGGAGGCCTGGGGTCGCATTTATGAAAGATCCTAACCATTTTCTACTAAACACAAGTCTCCAGAACAGTTAACTATTATCAAACATCGTTTTTACTTTCGCTTTAATCTTTTTAATATTCACTCTAATGTGACTGTAAAGTGTTTGGCAGGTACGAGTGACGGCAAACGTACATAACAAGAATCTTACATACGTCAAGCTTGGGCGAGTTCATAAATGCGACCCCTGGGCTTCGAGGGCACTAGATCACCCTTCGTGTTTGTTCCCTCGGCATTTTATGGGTTGTGTTATGTTATTTATACCGGACTTCTCGTGTCACAGTCTGGAGGAGTTATGTCAGACCGGCCCTCCTGTATTTTTGACTTCCTTCCCCCCCCCCCTTCTCTCTCTCTCTCTCTCTCTCTCTCTCTCGTGTCACAGCCTAGAGGAGTTACTCGTATGCCAGACATGCCCTACTGTATTTTTGACTTTCCCCCTCCCCGCTCCCTTCTCTCTCTCTCTCTCTCTCTCTCTCTCTCTCTCTCTCTCTCCATTTGTCTGCGTTCTCCTCTCCTGAATTTTATAGGTGGTGGTGGTGGCTGCTGGCTGTGTATCTGTAAATATCTGTGAAAAGTTGTGTGTGCTTACGGTGTACATTTATGTGAACTTCGTCACCAGTTTACTCTTCCACTAAATGGGCCTCTACTATGAAGAAAAGTGTCGTCTGGGGGTAGAAAGAATTAAAAAAAAAAAAGTGTGTGTGTGTGTGTGTGTGTGTGTGTGTGTGTGTGTGTGTGTGTGTGTGTGTGTGTGTGTGTGTGTGTGTGTGTGTGTGTATCTTATAAACTCGATGGTTACAGTATACTCGGTGATGCGCTTGACAGGGTGATTATTTTGCTCACAATAATGTCCATACCATTCAGTAATAAATGCCTATATCTAACATTACTTACAACAGTGCAATCCTAGTTATGAGACACCAGATATACAGAACATCGCCGAAAAAAAATGTACCAAGCTTCAGCAGGTTATTCTCGGCTAATGTTGTGTAATAAATGCACAATCAACATGTGTTCATTTCTCAGCCGTGACAGAGCTGTAGTTACTGATGACCTTATGGGTGAAGTATTGGGAGATTTTCGTCTACAGGGTCATTAGTAAGTACAGGTCCGTAAAGGGTGAAATATTAAACGATTACTGGACCGATCAGTAGGCTTAACTCCTTCAGTACGTTCAATACGAGGCAGGTCTCTCCTATCGCTTGGATGTGGCAAATATGAGACCAAAAAGATGTCATCGCACCGGAAAGGCAAATGACGACTCTCTAACCCCCTTCACTACTATAGGTCTTCTCTAAGATGAAAGAAAACGTCTGGCGGTAGTCGGAATGCTATATAATAAATCATCTTCGAAGTGAATGGGCTAAAAGACTATGAAGAAAAGGAAGCTCATAATATTTAACAACTTGGAACCTAACTGCACTTGGGTAATGAAGTGAGGTCAAAATGGTGAACAATATATCAAGGCGACGAAATCTGTGGAATTCCAAAGTTTTTTTCGAGGCAGTTCTGAACCCCCTGACCATAACAATACCCTCAATAACAGATACTTGTCATGTGGTAGCCTGAATAAGTAATAATAATAAAGTTCATTGGGAAAAAAAGGTATACATGTAGACACGTTCAGGTCCTCCCGGAGTAAAAAGACCTGAAGTAGTATTATACGCTGATGACTATTTTCCCTCGGCACAGAAGTTCATAGTGGACCAGAATATGACCAAGAAATAAAGTGAAGGACTGGAATGAGAAGGCGGGCATCAGGCAAACAGAGTAATATCATGAGTAAACTGCCTTAACCTTAATCATGGAGGATATATACAGTAATTTCGGTGTGTCCAGCTCATTCTAACTTCTCAGCGAGGAATGAGAACGGGACTTTTAGGTACCACACAGAGGGATTAACACAGGGCTTCATGGATAAGGGAGCAGGAAAAAAATATATAATCATTACAATTCGTAGGTCACATCTTTCGCTAAGAAGATATCAAATGGAAAATTAAGGTAACAAAATGACTACCAAGAGACGGTTGAGAGGAAAAAATAGACAACAAGGCGGAGATACGAAATCCGCAATATGGCAATAAAGGACAGAACATGCAACAGCGATTGTTCTAACCTGACGAAGATCCCTAACTCCTTTCAGCTCAACTGATGGCGAAGTGTGGTCCGACTGGAAGGTGGATTTGACATGCATTATAAGACTCATCCCGACCCCATAACTGAGGCTCATCAAACTTCATGCAACCACGACTTAGTGTTGTGTGTTGTGGGATTAGCCAAGTACCATCAGGTAAAAACAAACTGCCCATAACAATCAATGTGGTAGAAGCCTGACAGAGGCCTCCTAAAGTGGATTAACATAAGGTCATGATGATTACGCGTTTAGCGTATTGAAAAATTTAATGGCAATACAAATGAAGGAAGAAAAATTATAGATCACTAATAACAGGGATATACAATACAGGAGTGACGCATATGTCGAGAAATCAAACCCAACCAAGACTTAACCAGACTTTAAACATTTCGCTATACAGTACTTCGTCTACCCTTACCGTTTTGCCGTTTATTTCCCGTAGCTCAGTGGCTGAATACGACAAAATAACAGCTATTCATCATTTCCATAAGTTGTTCGTGACTAGCACTATATTCTAGTACTAAGCTCCAGTTATAGTTCAGTACTTATGATGGAGACTCGGACATTTCAGGCCATGTTAATGTGGACATAGTGTAGTATGGACTCCCGTACTTTCTTCAAGCAAAAAATACGAAACCATTTTACTCGGCCGAGAGGAATACCAACAGTCACGAGCGCCAAACTCCTTCGGTCTGAGGGTTCCACTTTAAGCTAACACCTTCAATCCGCTTAAGTACAGCATTTTATTGGTTAATCCTTCCTGGTTCTAGCCGATAATCTTAACTTGTTGTGGAGGTTTCTTGATGGTATGAGGTTAATGAACGCTATATCTTACCTCTGCAGTTCGAAAACTCTCTCCAAAGCAGCACAGAAGTTTCTGAAGAGAGCAAGATAAAATGAAAAAAATACGTCATCGACCTGTACGCTAATAAAATCGTGTCGTCAGCTTGAATAAAAAATAACATTCACAACGTAAAGGTACTGAGTATTCGTTCTAAACCATCCAGTTCAAAAGATCTCACATCGACGGAATAAAATCGTGAGGCGTTGACAAAAAAAAAAAAAAATCGCGCCGAGGTAGTAATGATGATGGAGGAGGAGCGTCGGAAAATATCAGGAAGGGCGTCATTATCTGCTGCCGCCATGCCACCTGGTGAGGGAGGAGATAATTACGTTATAAACAGACCCTGCAACTCTGACCCCGGCAGCGTGGGGACTGGGTAGGGATTCGGAGGGGGACTGTTACACGTGGCACTGTTTTTTTTTTTTTTTTTTCTGAACTCATTTGCCAGCATGGCTCCCCCTCCCCTCCTCCTCCCCCATTACGACAGGGCCGCAGCACCTGTCGACCCACATGCTTTCATAGCTTTCCTGTTTACCTACTTGATTCAAGAGGTAACCAGTACTTTCCAAGTGTCATGTACAGTATGCAGCTGGTGGACTCGGGTAGGCTTTGTCTCTCCTTTGTGTCTACAAACTCAAGTCTTTCACTAGCAATGTGTTCAACTTCGAAATGAATGAATCTTGTTTTTTTTCTCTGTGAATTTCAAGGGAATGAACAAATTATGTGGGTTTTCAAGTCTATTTCCTTAACCATTCCTGGACGATACATCACTTGGCAATGTCAAAACTATACAGTTTCATAAATAATGAAAGTTATTGATGCCTTAATAACCTACAGAGGACGAAAAACTACTGTTAAGGGAATAAAATCGAGCAGATGTAATAAACATTTTAGATATCAAGTCCTGAACGGGGTAATTCTTAAAAAAAAAAAAAAAAAAAAATCCTACTAAGTTTGAATGGATGGAAAACTAATTACTTACATAATAATAATAATAATAATATCTATAATAAAACGACAAACCCTCTGACAACAGGTGGTTTCTACAAGATGGATACAGTCGTGTGGCGTCAGGTGGAATAAAATACAATCCTCTTCTTGTTTGGCCAGAAAGTAGATGGAAACTATGTAACCTGCTTGCTGCTGTGGACTTCTGCGAGCCGAACAAAAGTCAGACATACCGGACGAAAGACAGACAAAATTCCGTACCCAAGAATTAACCCTTTCACTACAATTACTTTTTTTTTCTTCCCATCTTCGGGCAATTATATGCAGAATAAGAAAGATCTGTTGACAGCAAGAGACGGGGTTCAGGGGAAATAAAATAGTGGTATAGCCTTTTTGTTTTTATCGGATGGAGCTGGGTCACTCTTGAATATTAAAATTGTGGCTGTGTGAATTGCGGTGAGCCTTAGTTATAGGGTAAGAAATGAGTCTCCTTTGTTACTTGTGGAATGTCCGTTTTGGTCTTCACATCTTCAGACGGGTTTATATAGTCTGCGGGAGATCTCTTCAGGTCCAAGGGAAGGCTATATCAAGTTCCTTCAATTCGAAATGTGTTTCCTAAGATGATTAAATGGAGATGGCGAGAATGAACTAAGACGTCCTCGTGCTGAAGGGGTACACCGAACTGAGAGAGAGAGAGAGAGAGAGAGAGAGAGAGAGACTGTTAACTCTTCAATACGAGACAAAAGGAGATGGGGGTCTGGGGAAGGAGGTGGTCAAGCAGTGAGAAAACAAAGTCTGGTGTCCGAAAAGGCGTGAGTTCGATCCTAGTCCGGGAAGGGAAAAGAATGATCAACCTGAAACTCGTAAAAGATGACTGACCTTCCACACGACCCTCAGTCATTATTACGCCTCCGCTCATTACACTGATTCAATCCTCAATGACACACCCATAGCATGTACAGTATTTAGTATGGACGGTAAAGATTAACGCCACACACACACACACACACACACACACACACACATTCGGTACTGGTTCGTCCTCTATGTACTTGCTATTTTTGCAACCACCTGACGACTTTATGTAGCCAACGGTAGACTTTGCGTAGTGAAGGAGTCAAGTGATGGAGACCGTCAGTAACGAATAATTAATGTATTCCTATTAACTTCAACCGTCAGCACCTTCACATCTCCTTACTCGATGCTTCCTACCACCATGCCATTTTACATACATGGGTGAAACTTATGGCAATGAACGAGTTACAAATAATCTTCATTAAGCCCAGTACCTCAGCCGCCTATATATTTTAATCTAATTATCCACAAACGCTTTAACTCAGCTTAGAAGAGACGGAATAGTGAAAGAAACCCCTCGAATTTGGTGACATGATTGGTTATTCTCTACTACACGAGGTTCTTAATCTTACAGGAGACATTCTGTAGTGAAGGGGCAAGTGAAAGCGACATTAAACTCCAAATTCGAAGTGTCTGTCCTTAGCTGAATAACATCGCCTGGAGGTCACGATTAAATAATATATCGGACTGAAGACATAAATGAGGTAATGAATCAACGGATAAAAAAAAATCCTAGGAGAGTTACAAAAAAAAACAGAGAAAATCATAACCTTTTACTTCGAGATAACTGAGTACATTACACTTGGAGGTGGTAAGCAGGGAGAAAACAGAGTGAGGGAGAATATTTCAGAGATCATCAGAAATTGCACACACAAGGACACTGTACGAAGAGAAGCATGGATACATACGACATGCACATCGGTCTTCTGTAAACACTCACACACACACACACACACACACACACACACACACACACACACACACACACACACACACACACACACACACACACACACACCCATGTCAAGAAACACATCCATCCATCACACACCTAAACACAACACACACACACACACACACACAACACAAAACTTGCACAGGAAAGAAACACAAACCCACGCATCCACTCACCTCTCCCTCCACACACACACACTACACAACTCAAGAGGAACTTTTATCCTAAGAAGATTAAGTGCTTCCACGTCCCCCCCCACCCCCCCCCGATCCCCCTCCCTCAGATCCCGGTGTAGGTCTCAGGGGAACGGGGGAAGTTGGGGGGAGGAAATGGGGGAGGGGACGAGGTACTGAATAAGGGGGGGTAGGGACTGGGGACAGGTGGAAAGGGGTTCGGAGGGCATAGGGAAACAGGGAATAGGAAGACTAGAGGATAGGAGACAATGATGAGAGTGTCGGGGGGAAAGGAGAGAGGTGCACGAGGGAGAAAGAGGAGGGAAATGGGGTAGGGATAGGAAGGGGACAGGGACAGGCAAGCGATACGGGTGGTTTGCAAGGAAGAGATGCACCGGTGGCAGGGTATAAAAGAGGTTAGAGTGTAGGGAGGGGTGGCTGCAAAGGGGCCGGGGACAGGAGTGAAAGAGAAAATGGGGGGGGGGGTAAAGTATAAGGACGAGGCAGGGAGGGGGCGGCAGGTGAGGTAGGAAGGCAGGAGATGAAAGGAGGAGGCGGGAGGGAGGAAGGCATTACGAAGGGAGGGAGGTGGCGCATAAGTACAGAAACTAACTAGAGGACTTGAAATATTTAAGAGAAGCAGAGGAAGTAAAGTAGGAAGAGTAGCTACTCCCGCTGTGCTACACACCAGAACACAGGACGAAAAGTTTTGATGTACCGTGTGTGTGTGTGTGTGTGTGTGTGTGTGTGTGTGTGTGTGTGTGTGTGTGTGTGTGTGTGTGTGTGTGTGTGTGTGTGTGTGTGTGTGTGTGTGTGTGTGTGTGTGTGTGTGTGTGTGTGTGTGTGTGTGTGTGTGTGTGTGTGTGTGTGTGTCGTGCTTCCAATTGTGGGTAATTATTCAGATAATACCCACAATAATTACATTTTCAACACGTAGGTATTTTTCACCCATTGTACTGTATATCCATTTCAGTAACTATATTATCATCAATTACGCCGCTCATTAATGACAAAACAACACTGCATCCTCAATTTCAGGTTTCACATACATTTCCGACATTTCAATAAATACGGCCAAACATCACTCTCAAATTATACTTTAGGTTTATACAAGTGGGCGACTCAAACTTCCCATACACAACAAAACATATGGGGGTACATCGCTCAAGTTCAATTTCTAGTTATGCGAGCTCTTAGAATTTCCAAACACACGAGGAAACATAGCTCAAGATTCTTTTTTATGTAATGAGAATTATAAGACATCGAAACATGAGGCAGGTACACTGTCACATTAAACTTTTAATGCTCAAAATAACCAGACAACGCACTGAAAGCTGTGTTATCCTAAAGGTGAATAAAATCGAGTGGAGGCAGCTGCTATAAGAGAGTATCACTGAACAAAGCTCTTAGTGAGATATATTGAGAGAAAATATTCTGTGCTAGATTATAAAATCCTACACAAATACGGAGAGACATCGCATAGGTCCAATGCTTAGATACTCAGAACTGCTGAACCAATGAACCATGTAAAAAAAAAAAATCACCCAAGTGGATCAACTGAGACCTATACCGAGAAATTTAGTCTTTTTTAAGGTGGTGGAGAGGGACGCCTTCATGCGGCTCCACTGCCTTGTTATTAAAAATGTCCTCCCCCCACTCCCTCCCTATCTCCCGAAAGAAGGACGGTGGACTGCAGAAGGACGGCAACATCAGTCTCGAGTCAACTGGGTTCACATTTCAGATGCACCATAGGAAAGAACAACAACAACAACAACAACAACAACTACTACTACTACTATTACTACTATTAAACTATTACTAGGCCATTTCAGGTCCACCAATTCCAATTAACAATGATCTATTCTGGATATGTACATTCCCCAAATCACCCGACTCGGTGCCACGGACTTCGAAATGACACCAGGTCTTTCAGTGGTGGATGAGGTGGGCGGAGAATAGCGGGAGGGATTGGCAGGGGTGATGGAGGATGGCGTGAGGTAGTTAATTTTCCCAGTATAGACGAAAGCAATAACTGGAGTAGTGGGAGGGACGGGAGGAGATAATGGTGGGGGCCGTGAGGAGGTATACCTAATGCCTGGTATAAGCGAAAATAATAACTGGTATCCCCTAATTAGCAGCATACAAACAATGGGCCAAAGACATAATGACGTCTTCCACTGACTTCCCCATTTACACTCACTCTCATCTTACGGAATTTGTGTCACCTTAAAGTTAATGGACCGGTCACCGATACATGGTTTAATATGCTGTGGGGGAATATCAATTACTGCTTTCAGTTTGCATATGGGCGCTATAATTCGACTGGTAAACAAGGCAGTCGCTTTCACCCCACCAGTGTTGAAATGGGTGGGATGCGCAGAGACGAATGAGTAGGCAGGGCGATGACAGTGGAAATGGATATTAGAAGTAAGTTGGAAATATGTATGACAAAGGTGAGAGGGGTAAATGTGCTGAGTGGACAGAAAGGAGTGGGTGGGCTTGGGTGGGGATAGTGGTGAGTGGCGGGGGAAATACATGTTGTGATGCAGTGGAGACAAGTGTTGTAGGTACGCTGGTAGGTTGCATGTCAAAGGTGAGGGAGGAAAATTGAAATGGATGGGCACAAAGGTGTGGACAGACTGGGCTGAGATGGTGGTGATTCGTGGGGCATGCCGGGGGAAATATACTGTATGCTGTGCAGATGGGCGTTGTGGGTAGGCTGATAAGGTGCAAGAAAGATGATGGGGCTAAAAAATAAACATGGATAAGATAGGCGGACAAGGATGGGTGGGATGGAATAAGATGGTTATGCGTGGTGGTAGCAGAGTAGGATGAGTACACTCTGTGAAGATAAGTATTGTATGTGGTGTGGTACTAGTGGTGCTGTTGGACAGAAAATGGAACAATGCTGGAAAGGAAAGATTGTGAAAGATGAGGAGGGTGGTGAGGGTGAGGCTGGAAGTGACTGGGTCCTGTGAATATGGCCATGGCACGTTAGCCGGGTCAGATGAGACACAGGAAATGTGGGTGGAATGGACGGAAATAAATGGGTGTGATGGTCCAGGATATACACCGGGTGGTGGGGGTGGGCGGGTCGGGTACACTCTGAAAACATTGATGTTGTCTGAGGTAAGGCATTGGCTATGGAACATTTCTCTTTAAAGGTCAGTGCTGGAGAGGAAGTAGAAAATGGGAGGTGTATGGGAAAGGAGTGGGTGGGACCAAAGTATATAAACTACAAGTTGTAGCCTGTATACTTTGGGTGGGACAGGTGGGAAGGGTGGTGGCTGTAGGACAGGGTAAAGGTAAGACGCCCTGTGAAGCTGGACATTCTAGGTTGGCCACACTAAGCATGGTGATTGTTCACTTCAAACTTTCTTCAATAATAAAAACAACAGAAGTAATAACACCATATACATGAACAATAATAATGAAAAAATAATATTACGGTAATATTAATAATCAGTTAAGTCCTCATGCATCACTCTCATACACCTATCATTTCACGACGGAAGCAGACCACAAAAAAGGGAGAACAGAGGTCAGAGGAAACAACACAGAAAAATGACAAAGCGAGAAACCGAGAGAGAGCGTGTGTATTCCCTCATCAAAAGGTCCAATTGTGCCTGGCCATCGGCGTCTGTATGTCACGCCACGGTATATGAGGGAGGGCGGCGTGGAAATGAACTGCAAATAGGAAGACTGCGTTATGGGCTGCCAGGAACACCCCTTTCTCTTGCTCCTCCACACCCTCTCTGTTTCGGTCTGTCTGTCTCGTCCCCCCCCCTCCCCCCCTCTCTCTCTCTCTCTCTCTCTCTCTCTCTCTCTCTCTCTCTCTCTCTCCTGTAATTATTGGATATGACTTTATGTAAAAATTAAGGCCGGACAACATAGAAACAACGCAAAAATTTGGACTGTCAGCCTCTCTCTCTCACCAAACCTGCTAATTTGGGTCGACTCCTTTTACTGCACTGTCAGATGTTTTCATTTTTCGCCTTTAAGTCATGTCTCGAAGCTGGAACTGTATGAGTTTGATTTTCCCGTTTCTTTTAAATATATTTTTTAACTGCTTTTTTTTTTCACTTCAAAGACTGGCAAAAATTACGTAAACTCTTTCAGTATCGTTAACCCTTTTTATATCCTATCCTTGTCACAATCAGAAAAGTATTTCAGTTTAAACCCTGCACTACGATTACATTTTTGATACAGGGCGTTCTGCTAGAATTTTAGGAAGCTTCAGAAGGTTATTCTAAACCTAAATCCGAATTGAAAAAATATATATTAACGTGGGTCTAATTCTCAACCGTTTCGGGGCTATAGTTACTGAAGACCTTATGGATTATTAAAGACAGAGACTATTTTCTCACAAGGGGGCATCAGTAACTGTAGCTCCATAAAAGCTGATAATTAGATCCACGCTGATATAGCATGTTTAAAACTCGAAATTATCCCTAAAGATTAAAATTTCTGTTATCCTGCAAAACACCATGTACTGTATTTTAATCTGGCTACCTCCTGACGATTTCACTAATCTCAGGAAGAACCCCAAAGACTGAAGGAATTAAACAGAAAACAACACCATGTATTTTTTTCTGGTTGCCTCATGACGATTTTTCTCAGCTCAAGAAGAACCCCAACGGCTGCAGGGCTTTACCGGAACCTCTGTAACCTCCCCATTACGATAAGGATCTTACCACTTCATTCTTGCTACTACCAGACGATTATACTCAGCTGGGGGGGGGGGGATCTTTCGCAGTGAAGTAGTTGACCCCTTAAATCTGAATAATTTTACTTTTTTTCTCAACAGACGATTCTATTCCACTGAAGGAGGGCCTCTAGCTTCGAAAAGGTTAATGACGGCTATACCTAACCTCTCCAGTCCAAAAATCTTTCCTAAGCTTCGTCGGATCGTCAGTAGATAGTAATAAATAAATGAATAAATATAAAAATACATCACAGGATTCAATGGTTAAAAGATCTCTGGAAATGAACGGTTTAGAAAGTCTCCCTAAACTCCTTCAGTACTGTGACCTCTCTCTCTCTATTTTGCTCTAGATTTATTCATCTTTAGTCTATACTCTGTTCACTAAGTAGGTGTAATACTGGCATCTCTACATACTGAATGCTGAGGTAAAACAGGAGATTAACATCAAAATATATGGTGCTATAGTTCACTAACTTAAAACTTGGCCCACATTTTCATCCGTCTGGAGCTTTTTTCACGTGGCTCAATTTCAGAAAAGGAAAAATCTGTGGCTCAACATACCTTCTGTGGCACTTCTTTGTGACTAGCAGCATATTTTAGTGTTAATCTACTGCTATAACTCAGCATTCAGTATGGAGGGATGGCAATTATAGGATAAAGTGAACACAGTGTAGTTGCGAGGAAGTATCAGAGGAAGGATGAACAGGCGTTGTATTGCCTCATTCTGCCACTGAGCTGCTGGAATGAGGCTGTAAAGGGACGGAAATTTTCGTCAAGTGAATGTATTGCACACCTCTGGTAATGTAACGTCTGGAAACGGTCTACAGTAAACTCGGGTCAGATGACGTTTTATATTTTTTCTTGCTGCTTCCAGACGCTTTTATTTAGATTAAAAGTGCACCCTGGTAGTGAAAGGGTTTATGATGGCTATATCAAACACCTCTAGTTCGACGTCTCTCCTGTAATGAATATAATGCTCCAGAGGTAGCAAGAATAAACCAAAAAATGCAGATAGCAGTGCAAAGGCAAAATCTTTCAGTACCTTGTCGACTTTTTATCTTTGTTACAGCCTGGCGTTGTTCAGGTTAGGAGAGACATGTGGTAAGGGACGGGGTAAGAAGCAGTACTAGTTGCAAACCTAGGCACATCTGAACACGAACCCGAATGCAGGCTGAAGCTGACCTTTTCCCGCAGTCTACCATCCTTCTTACAGGGGATAGGGAGGGGATATTGGAACGTTTGTACACCCAGACAGGTCCACCGCCGGGTCATATCGGTGCTACCAAATGAAGGCGTCTCTCTCTAGCACCAAAGAGTTAGACAAACCTTCCATTTAAACTGAAAAGGAGTGGTGTTCAATTCTGCGGCTCGGAAATACACGTCCAGTTCTCTTGAAATGAACGGGTCTTTATACTGATTTTCTTTACTGTTTGTTATCCTTTAGAAGCGACGGAAGCTGACTGTGGTTTATGACGACTCTGTGCATAGTTTCATGTGCCTGTTTCTGTAATCTATGCACCCTGATAATGAAACAGGGAGGTGCTCCTGATAATGATGACAATGATAATGATGATCATGGCAATGATGACAATAATAATGAAAACGACAATAATAATGATAACAAAAATGGCGAGAATGCTGCTGCTGCTTCTGATGATGATGATGATGACTGACACTACGCTGCTGACATGACGGCCCTCGAGGTCCCACGGACAGCCTCATAAAAGTTCAGTAAATCTCGCCAAAATTATAAAGCAGCGAGAATTTAGGTCACATCACGAGATTTTTGACGGCATTCAGAGAGAGAGAGAGAGAGAGAGAGAGAGAGAGAGAGAACGTTTAGGCTACATGTATAGTATACGGCAGTTAGACTGAAGTGTCCAAGACGGATGTACAGTGTGTGTGTGTGTGTGTGTGTGTGTGTGTGTGTGTGTGTGTGTGTGTGTGTGTGTGTGTGTGTGTGTGTGTGTGTGTGTGTGTGTGTGTGTGTGTGTGTGTGTGTGTGTGCGCGTGTGGGTGGGTGTGTTTGTACGCGCGCGCACAAGCTGGTGGCGTGCAGCCGTGCATGAGAACCAGCACCTGCCGTGTAAGAATCATCACACATCTGCCTCTTTCACTTCACGTTCATCGCACCATAATTCTTCCCTTATTTTTACTTTCAATTATCATTTTTTTCACATTTCTCTATTATTTTTCACTCTTCTTCTGCTTCTTCCTTCCATCCTCGCACGCCTCTTCCAATATTTATTATCCCTTCTACATTTTTATTTTCTCAAGAGAATCTCAAATCGCCACACTTACCAAACGAAAATTAAGGAATAACACTGTTCTGGTTCAATTAATTTTCTCTCTCTCTCTCTCTCTCTCTCTAATGAATGAAGGTGTGGTCCAGTTGAGCTGCACTCGCGTGGTAGTTATCCTGCTTTCGCGTTTTTCCTTTATTTCTGTTTTCTGGAACTTGCTCACTCCAAATACTGTTCCTGGAAATTTTTCGACGATGATGGTAATGGCGATAATGATGATGATTAATAATAATGATAATAATAATAATAGTAATAATAATTACGATGATGATGTCTTCCTTGTACTAAATGCCAACTACTGTGTTTTTTTTTAGTAGATTAGCGTTTGCAAAATCTATGGTACTGAATATCTAGGGTTCTGTATCAAAGGCTAAACCCGACCTGACCTTACCTTAAACTATGAACTACTATGATGTACATACACACACACACACACACACACACACACACACACACACACATATATATATATATATATATATATATATATATATATATATATATATCTATCTATCTATCTATCTATCTATCTATATATATATATATATATATATATATATATATATATAGTGGTAGGTGGGTGCGCTCACCATCCACTCACTCGATATAGCGCTGCTGTCGGGTGTCTGCCTTTTCCTCTCCTCCATCCTTCTTTTCTTCCGTCCTCTTCTGTCTTTCTTTCCTTGTCTTTCTGCCTACGGGTAACTTTACACTCCCTCTTCTGTCTTTCTTTCCTTCATTCTTTCCCTTTCCATCCGCCAATGGTGACTCTACACTAAATGACAAGCCAAATTGTTTCCAGTACACCAGGAAACCATTTACTACGTTGGGTGGTAACCATATAACCAAATTATGGTGTCTGGTGGTTTAGTGGGTAATTGCGACGCTCCAATCGGATTGAGCCGGTGAAGGTTTATATCCAAGGGATCTTTGGGGTTACTGCTCACGTAATGCCACTCAGGGATGAGTGAGGCTGGTCACTCTCACCTTAAATGTCAGGGCCAACTTGCCTAGCCCCGGGCTCCTACGACCCTCGTGGGGCAATGCAGGACTGGATGATGGATATATATATATATATATATATATATATATATATATACACCTAGGCTGCTTTCCCTAAGGAAAGGAAGGTAGCCGAGACATGACGACACACTCCCCATTTACTCATCCATTCAAACACATTCATTCGCATCTTAGCCCCAAAGGGGAGAACGGACAGATCCTCAGCGCACCACACCGCACAAGGATCAACTGCGCAATGCAATCAGTGACATCCGCAGCAGGGCCCGACAGCAGAGCTGGTTTACCCATGCCACATCATAACAGACCCATCCCCTTACCCGCACATGACTTGACTAGCTATATATATATATATATATATATATATATATATATATATATATATATATATATATATATATATATATATATATATATATATATAATATTCCAGTCAGTATTAGTCACGTTAGGAAAGCCCCGAGAGAAAATGTTAATGTACGCTGTATTCCCTCGGTCTGAAGGATCTTTCCTACACCAAAAGTAAATGTCTGGAAGTAGCAACAACAAGCTGTAAGTGCGCGTCTACACCGAATACTTGTTGTGGGCGGGAGTTTTGCATCACGATTTGTAATCCAAACAAATGGTCCAACTGGACGCAAGCGATAACTTCTAAGGGTTACATTGATACAAAACTCCTGGCCACGCCAGCAAGCATTTGGTGTGGATGCAGCCTAATGTGGAAAACCGGTTGATCACATCTAATAACCACAGGCGCCTCATAAATGTCTATCAACTGCCACTATGCTCCACAAGGAGGAAAGAGCATGGAGTAAAATAACCGGCTCCTCCTCCTTCTTTCTCTTTCGTGACATAGTTTTATGCATACGGCGATTATACCAGTTTTCTCGTCGGCTAGAAGGGGTTTCTACTATCTCTTTCATCTCTATCTATCTATATACCTAGGCTGCTTCCCCCAAAGGAAAGGGAGGTAGCCGAGACAGGACGACTCACTCTCCATTTACTCATCCATTCAAACACATTCATTCGCATCTTAGCTCCAAAGGGGAGAACGGACAGATCCTCACCACATCACACCGCACAAGGGTCAACTGCGCAATGCAATCAGTGACATCCGCAGCAGGGCCCGACAGCAGAACTGGTTTACCCCTGCCACATCATAACAGATCCATCCCCTTACCCGCACCTGACCTGACTAGCTGATCAGACCAAATGCGGGAGAATATCCCCTCAGGGCTGCGTCATCACTTATTCATTCACAATTTCTCTCCATTTATTTCTGTCACGCACAGCCACTCTTCCTTGCTCAACAGACATCCCTCTTGCATCCAGCGCTCTCTTCACACTGTCCATCCATCCTATTCGTGGTCTTCCTCTCAGCCTTACACCTCTCACATCAGATCTAGTTATCTTTTTCACCAATCGCTCATTATCCATTCTCTCCATATGCCCAGTAGATTTCTAGATACGGGACGTTAATATCCATGTGTAAATTAATTATCAATGCACACAGTGTCTTCCTTCCCTACAGTCCACAGGGTTTACACTTCACAAGGATCTGGGGTTACAAAACAACGACGACGACGACGACAACAACAACTAGTACTACTACTACTACTGCTACTACTACTACTACTACAACAACAAATCAATGTTGAAACACTCAAAATAACACGAGATAATATTCAGGAGTAAGACACAAAAACACATCGCTAATAAAAGAGGTTTCTCAAAGTGTCCTAAATCCAAGAAAATGCGGCACTGTGATTATAGGCCGTATTCCCGTAATGCAGGAGATTCCCTGACATCTCCCTTATCAACTTCTTTCTGCAGAACTTTCTGCAGAGAGGTATGTCAATGTTCCCTTGTGGCTTAATTATAGAGTACTTCGACGCTAACGGGGGATGAAATTAGTATTGTACGATTGACAAGTGAGGTGGGGATGAATATTGGGGTGTTGGATGGGGTGGAGTGGGGCAATGGTGGTGGTGGGTGAGGTAGGTGAGGTAAAATTTGTCAGGTGAGGCTGGTTAGAGTATGGCCGGATAGGATGGGCGGGAGTGGGGTGATCGTGGGGTTGGTTAGGGCGAAGAGAGTTAAAACTGACTGATAAGGTAACGTAGAATGTGATGGGGTTGGATGGGGTGAAGTAAGGTAATGGTGGGGTTGATTAGGGTGATGAGGGTTAAAACTGCTAGATGAGGTAGAGTGTGATAGTGGTGGATGGGGTGGTGTGAAGTAATCGTGCGGCTGAGTGGGGTAAAGGTGAGGTTGGGTGGAGTGCGGCGGGAAATAAAAATGCCTCCAATGTCCAAGCAATTACATGCCTTTTACCACTATTTTAACCAAGGATCCATTTTGACCCGGTCTGTTCTAAAGTCGATACAACTCATGGCTTTAATTGGCACTTCCTTTTGAACCGTGGACTTCGCTTTGAACTCTCTAGAATCGGTGTATCGGAGAGGCAGCACCATCCCAGGGCTAAGAGTCACTTTTGAACTCCCTTTTGCACTTACTTTAGAACTCCTGATTGGCTTTTTGAACTTCCTTTTAAACTGTAGACCCCCCTTTTAACTAGACTTAAATCGTACACTCTTTTAAACACCTTTTTTAAATCTGGGCATCGTAAGGTTAGCACAGTCCCAAGGTTTACATAGTTTTTTTAGCAGCTTTTAGAACCCCAGACTCCCTGCTAAATCGGTGCATTGTAAGTTCAGCACAATTCCAAGGCTTTGAGTCTCCACTGAACTCTCTTTAAAACTCCTCTTAGAACCGTAGCCTCCTCGCTGAACCGGTGTATCGTAAGGTCACCACTATTCCAGGGTTTAGAGTCTCTTTTGAACTCCTTATTGAACTCCCTTTAGACCGCAGACTAACTCCTGAACCGTGCATCGTAAGGTCATCACTATTCCCAGGTTTATAGTCTCTTTTGAACTCCTTTGAACTCCCCTTAGAACCGTGGCCTCCCCGCTGAACCGGTGTATATCGTAGGGTCGGCGCAACTCGAAGGCCAAGCGAGCCGCCGTCCAAACGAGGTCATAAAAAACTCATTCTTTTCTCGTAACTCCCTGGTCGCCATTAACTGCAGGAGAGGACTGGCCTGCTGATTAAAAGGAAAAAAAAAAGTATATAAACTGCTGCTTTGCGCTTTATGCCATGTCCAATGCTGAAGGTTAATGGCGACTTTACGTTCTTTTAAGGCCAGAGGAAGTAATTCTTTATTTTATTCTTCATGGTACTTCACGATTATTTTTCAAAAAGGAGGGGTTTGATGCAGCCCTTATTAATCCCTTGAACATGAGAGGTCTGTACTAAGTTAATTGGAACTATCTGAAGGCAGAAATAATAATAATAATAATAATAATAATAATAATAACAATAACAATAATAATAATAATAATAATAATAATAATAATAATAATAATAATCTATCTATCTATCTATCTACTGCCAGACACCTCAATCCCGTTTGGGGTGGCCACAAACAAATCGCCTCCACGTCGCCCTGTCCCCCGCCATTTCACCGCCCTGCTCCCAACTCACACCCCCCTCTCTCATATACCTCTCCACCCCATCCCTCCATCTCATCCTCGGCCTCCCCCTCCCTCTTCCCCCCTCCACCTCACTCACATACACTCTCTTCGTCAGTCTTTCACTTCCTAAGGCTGAAGGCGATAAAGGAAATTATACAGTTTTTAAAGTATTCCCTGTGCAATGCAGGAATATCCACCAATGAAGGTCAATAGTAACTTTATATTCCACTGAAGCCGTACTGAACCCCTTGCACCGCCATACCGGGTCACATATTTCACCATTACAAAAGAAGCGTTGTGGTGTGGATGTGGATGTGACAGGAAGCGTTATGAGGAACACACTGAGGTGGTTTGGCCATTTGGAGAGGATGGACGGTGAAAGACTGACGAAGAGAGTGTATGTGAGTGAGGTGGAGAGGGGAAGAGAGAGGAGGAGGCCGAGGATGAGATGGAGGGATGGGGTGGAGAGGTATATGAGAGAGGGGGGTGTGAGTTGGGAGCAGGGCAGTGAAATGGCGGGGGACAGGGCGACGTGGAGGCGATTTGTTTGTGGCCACCCCAAACGGGATTGAGGCGTCTGGCAATAGATAGATAGTCAACCATCCTTCCCGCCCACTCCTCTTTGCCCACCTCATCCAGTCCCGAAAAACCTAACACAACAACATATCTTAACTATTTTTCCAACAGGGCCGATATTCTGCACACAAAAATAATCCATAATGCCGTGTATCACCATTCCAGCCCATCCTACCCACTGCTCTCCATCCACCCTATTTATTACAAATCTGATGTGGTAAATATCGTTAAAAAGGACAGTTCTATCCACCTATCGACCTCCAACACCCTTTCAGCACCATCCCACCTAGTTCTTAATCCGTTCACTACGGTTGGTACACTTGGGTATTCTCTTCAGGTGAACGCGAGGTTTTATTTAAATGATAGAAAATACTAGTAGTGAAGGCTTCAGAAACTGTTTTAAGTAACTCTGCAATTGGTACATCTGAGCATTTAATTAGGCAAACACTAGGTATTTTTGTTGAGGTGAAAAAAAAATCACAGCAAAGTACTTAGTCTCAGGGAATGAATAAATATACTCTTTGTCAAATTCACTGCACCAATGAGGTTTGACTCTTCCTACATGCGTATTATGGGAATGACCTGAATTGATTTATGTTGACATAAATCAACCCGCTGGACCTGAAATAACCTGAAAGGACATAAACTGACTGAACAAAGCCGAAATGATCTTGACTGATTAGAGTTAACCCAAACTGACCTGAAAGGTCAGGAATTTGACTGAGCCCTTGTGAACAAGAAGGCCCAAGCGAACCTGAATGAATGTGAAGAACCTGATGGACCTAAATAATCTGAATGGGTCTACCGAGACGTAAATGGACCGAACTGAGATGAACGACCCTAAAGTAACCAAAAATATCATGGCTATAACTAGGCGGAAATATGTATAAAGGCCCTGACTTGATGAACCTGACTGGACATAAGGATCCACCTGTTCCTCTGTGGACCTCATGGTCCTGAAGTGATCAGCCTAAGTTGGATTAAATTTGAGGGATCATAATACATATCAATATGGCTTGAATGATTGTAGATAACCCAAATGGGCATTATCAGATCAAAACTGATCTCATTATATATTTGCTGACACATGCAGACCTTGCTTGCTCTGACTGTCTGAACATGGATGATGTGACCGCGCGCGCGCGCACACACACACACACACACACACACACACACACACACACACACACACACACACACGCAAGCACGCACGCACGCGCGCCCACACACACACACACACACACACACAATGTTCATATTCAAAACTCATCCTGGTTCATCTTACCTGCTGATATGTGCACCTGCTGAACAGCGTTCACAGCCTCTGGCTTTATCCACCTCATCAGCATCAGCATCCCACTCCTCCTAATGACGCGATTCCAAACGTACTCCTTATGTGGTACACTTCACAGCTTAGTATATCCTGATCTTGCCGCTTTACACACTCTTTTTTTTTTTTAATTCATCCTCCCAAATTTCAGACGCGATTTTTTTTCTTTTTTTACGGTACAAACAAGTTTGCACCGACTCTATGGTTAATTTACCCCAACTTGGCCCGAAATTTCGTCTTTTTGCAATTTATTTCACGAATGTCAGTGGCAGAAAAGGAAATTACTATTGTTCTACACCCTTTTCATAACACTTCTTTGCGTCTAGCATCATACCCTACTATTAATCTATTGTTACAATTCAGTATACAAGATGGAGATATGTCAATTTTAGTCCAGCTCAGAGTAAAACGATATAGTTATGTCTGGCCAGGTCAATTTCAGTGCTGTTGCTGACAATCACCAGGTAAACAATCTGCGTTGAGGATGCACAAGCTACGTGGTAATTTATAACTGAAGGTTAAAGGCTCAGTTTTTCCTCTGCTTATTGCATGAAAAAATGCACGAAGAATTTGCACAATTCAGTAAAAATGCATTAACTTTGTTTTTTCACGAATTCAGAAAATGAGATGACAATTTCATGAAAAGCGCAAAATATTGCATATTTCATGAAATGAGCAAGTACAAAGACTGCGTGTAACTTGCATATGATGTCCTGAGGCTGAAGGGAATACAAATTAAAATAGGCCTACATATAACTTCTTCGAACTGAAGAGAACAGAATATATATGACTTCCTCGGGCTGAGAGAGCGAATAGAATATACAGCATATGACGTCCTCGGGCTGAACAGAAAAAACAACATATATGACGTCCTCGTGCTGGATGAAAATAAATGCATGGCGTTCTCGGGTTGAAGGGTCACAAAAAATAAAATACACGTAACTTCGGGCTGAAGGGGAAAAACAAAGTGTAGTCCATAACGTCCTCGGCCTGAAGGGGTAAAATAAACCATACCTGACGTTGCACTCAAGGGGCGGACAATGTGACAACCTGGCGGTGAAGGGGCTAAATATCATACGGTTACGTGGAGCCGCGAGCCGCCTACGGGCACAGAACAAGCGACCGTGAGGCAGTGAAGATTTATCCTTTGATGTTAGAGACAATACCGCGAGGCGGCCTGAGCGGGTTAGTGTGTTGTGGTTGCGGACACGAAGCGGTGGTGGAAGGCAGGGAGAAGAGGCAGCGAGCCAGGGGAAGTGAAAAAGAAAGAGAGAGAGAGAGAGAGAGAGAGAGAGAGAGAGAGAGAGAGAGAGAGAGAGAGAGAGAGAGAAGCGAGTGTTACGGGGAAATTGGAATGTTAAATGGTAACATATATGAATAAATAATTTTATCAAAAGAATAATAAAAGTGAAACTAAGAAAAAGGTATGTAATTCGTGGAGAGAGAGGCAGCGGTGGTGAAAGCATAATTTTTTTAATGCAAAATAAGATAAAAACAAAGCCTGAAAACTTGTAAAACCTGTGTCTTTCGAATAAAGTTTAACAAGAGGCAAAATCCAATAACAACGAATTTCAAGATACCCGGACGGACTGCGTAAAAAAAAAAAAAAAAAAAAAAAAAAAAAAAAGACTGGAGGCCAAAGGGATTGGGAGATAGTGTTCCAGAGCTCTCCAGTTGTGTACAGTAAATGAGAGACAGAGTACTAGTCAACTCCCACAGGCTGGGCAGAAAACAGGCGAGAGTGTGCAACTATGCATGTGCTGAGTGTCTGCCGTAATGACAATGGAAACAAACAAGTTCAAAACAGGAGTGAGGATTGAAACTGTGACAAAATGAAATGTGAGAGATGCAACAGTGGGGCAACAGGACGAGACAGGAGATGCAACAGTGTCTTTGTATGTCTGCGTGCATCCAGTCAGTCCCAATGAAGGGTAACTGCTCCCAGCCCTTACCTATATCGATCATATGCCTTATTCTGATGTATTTCTAAAGTTCTGGAGTCTATTCTTAACACTAAAATGGTGAAGCTTTGGCGCACATGACTTCAGATTGTCTCTTGACTTCCGGCTAAGGTAAAAAAATAAGCCATGTTTTTCGATACGTGAGCGTCTCTAGGAGCAGCCCGGTCAATCAATCACACCCTTCACACCAGCGTAGCTCCATATGGTGCACCACTTCATCTGCCTGAGGATTTTCACACGCAAGGTGGTTCACTAATAAAGTTTGATATGGTTCTTCATTCTTTACTATGGCTCCTTAAGGGTTTTTAAACGCAAGATGTTTCACTTAAAAAAAAAACCCTGTATGTTATTTCATTTTAACGAAGTCCCATATGTTCACGCTTCTATCTAGTACTCTTGCCCTCAAAACCCAAGTCTCCTATCTCTCAACTTGGCACAGTCTTGTATATGACCAGTCCCTTACCTTCAACAACACATTTCTTCATCATCTCTCAGTATACTTGGTGCCTCTTTTTATCATGATCATTCTCGCAAAATTAGCTTTTAACAGGATGAAGTTAAAAGCTTTTCGTCTCATGAACCCCACCTCTCCTCACATACTTCCTTCTGTCTCTCTCCTTTTGTTCACTTTTGCATCTCCTAACTCTACATTTTGTCCCACTGTTGCATCTCCTCTCTTCCTTTTGCTCCGATGCTGCATCCTCTCTCTCTCTCTCTCTCTCTTCCTTTTGCTCCGCTGCTGCATCCTCTCTCGCTCTCTCTCTCTCTCTCTCTCTTCTTTTTGTCCCACTGTTGCATCTCCTCCCTATTCCATTTGTCTCACTGTTGCATCTTCTCTCTCATCCTTTACTCCACTGTTGCATCTCCTCTCTCAAACATTTGTCCCACTGTTGCATCTTCTCTCTTTTCCTTTTGCCCCACTCCAAATGTGCATGAATGCACATATTGAGATAAAGAAATGGAACTACATCAGGATCACTGACCTTAATAATAATGATACCGGTCAGAGGCAAAACTACATATTTTTAAGTTATTTTAAAGTCAAGCACAAGGAAGTCACGGGAGAGGGGATGGAAGACCACCACCAAAGCCGTTCAATATAGTTTCAGGTAAAAGTCTGAGTAAAAAATTTAGTTTTATCAAGGGGCCTAACAGACCAGAGCTCTGTGGAAAAGAGGATGGACAGATGATGAAGTAACTGAACAGGCTTTAGGTGCCACGAGGAACAGGATGGTTTTGAATTGCAATGTTCTTTTGGCTCGTAACGGATTAAGTTGTTTTTGACATGAGGTCGGAATCGGACATTTTCTGGTACAAATCTACCCGTTCATGTAAGAACACTCGTCACTGGATGTTATCTAGGCATGGTGCTTCTTAGTGCCCGAAATGACTCAGATTACATTGAGAAAACGCTATGACAAGAACCTAACACACTGAAACGTTTCCTACACAACCAGAGTTTGCGTCACAGTATATCCGATTCAGAGCTCAGTCTGGTGAGGCCCTAAAAGGATTACTAACCACAACTGCACAATCCTCGCCACGTGTACATCTGAGAATCCACAGAAACATTGGCCCGTAAACCATCTAGTGTCCGCTGGGTGAAAAAGTTCCCCTCCAGCACCGAGAGAGGGTTACTGACTGCAAATACCTTCTTCAGGTACAAAATGACCCACAGGTATACACTGGGAGTCGAAAGAAGGAGGGAAGGGAAATTAATTTATCATAAAGCACTGGTGTGTGTGTGTGTGTGTGTGTGTGTGTGTGTGTGTGTGTGTGTGTGTGTGTGTGTGTGTGTGTGTGAATTATCGAATAATATTAGGGCGTGATACTACACTGACGACTATGGTATAGATACTATGTTCTGGCAATCACCTCACGATTTGATTAGCCTTGGGAGAAAAAGGCTTTGAAACAATATGAATGAACCTAAGCTTGTGAGGGTATCTTCCGGATGAACAACATCGTCTAGTAGCAGTCAGAATGAAATAGTGTGATGGTAACAAAAATGAAATAACGTAGTGGCACCCTGAATTATTAAGGGCGCCTTTCAAGTTTTATAACTATAACTGTATTCTTTCTACAGTTCTTTTGTCTTTTGTCTTAGAGGAGCCCAAGCAGTGAAATGGTTAGTTTTCCCTTGACGAACCGCCTCCCACATACATACATACATTCGTACACAACATATACATACATACATATTCTCTCTCTTTCTCTCTCTCTCTGCTTAACCCCCTGGTCACCACTACAGACGTCAAATCACTTGTCAAATTACCGTGTGTGTGTGTGTGTGTGTGTGTGTGTGTGTGTGTGTGTGTGTGTGTGTGTGTGTGTGTGTGTGTGTGTGTGTGTAACCTATATCGTCCGTCTCCGTTAACTGATATTTTTGTGGTCGTTATTATTTTTGTTATATGCTGACTGGCTAGCGGGGAATGCTATGGCGTGCTTAATATTAATGTTATTCCCTTATTTATGGCTATCGTTTATTCCGCTATGTGCTCGGGTGAAGTATCGTAGCTTTATCGTCGTAGTTATTGTAGCTGTAGTTGCTGTGTGACTTGTGTTTTTAGCTTTATTCCTGCTGTTGTCGTTAAGAATTTGATGTGCAGTTGTTTTGGTGTGACGTGATATTGTAGTGTTGTTGTTACTTGTGTTATTATGAGTTTTACGTTTCATTTTCGAGGAATTTATGTTTTCATCCCCACCGCTACTATCACGTCCGCACAGCGGCACATATATCTCGACCTGCACCACTGAACATTTTGGTTTACTGAAATCTGACTGAAAATATCAGCTTCTGCAAAAATTCGGATTCGAATTTCCGGTGCTAAAACTATGAAAGGAAACAAAAGCTGAACACCAGCAACAATCGTCCTCCCCCTATAAAGGTGAAATAAAAGGACGTAAATACAGATTTTTTTTCTTTTTCCGAGACTCCCAAACATACTGCATAAGAAAAATTAGAGATCATAGGACTGAAATAATAGTGTGACTCTTGCACTAGAATGCTTAGTCGAAAAGAAGGGATGAGAGAGTGAAGGGGGCTGCGTGACTGATGATGATTCGTTTAAGGCAGATTGTATTAAGAGCTGAACAAAAGAAGGGTTAATATAAAGATGGGTTCTGCATGGATTACATTAGAAATGGTAGAAAAGTTGAAACGGGGTGAGAGTGTGTGAACAGGGGGTGCTGCGTGGATGACATATGAAAGTTTGATAGTAAAGCAGATGAAGTGTAAGAATGTGTGGAGTGACGGGTGCTTTGTTTTATGGATGATTCAGTTAAGGCAGACTGGAAACATCAGCCAAGAATACAGGAGAAAACATACACTCATATCACTAAAAGAAGCTGTGGGTACTCTCTCTCTCTCAGTAACGTACTCAACCCATTTACCTTCTGCCTGATGCCAGATAGCTAGGAAATTGTATAACTTATCTCTCTCTCTCTCTCTCTCTCTCTCTCTCTCCAATGTTCTCAACAATTTAGTGCTCTTCTGTGACAACATTTTCTCTTAGTTTATACCTTCCCCTTCCCCCTTCTCTCTCTCTCTCTCTCTCTCCCTCAATTTTTCTCAGCCAATGTTTGGTTTTCTGTGACAATATTTTTTCTTATTTTACTCCTTCTCCCCCCCCCCCTCTCTCTCTCTAACGAGCCGGTGATGGCGGTGGCTGGGGCAGTCTGAGAGTTAATGGGGCAAGATTTCTCCCCCATTAAGATTATTTGCTTTACTTTCTTGCCCTCCATTATATCTCCATTACAAAGGTACCGTGTCAGGTGAGTGTCATATGTGTGTCACCTGTGTCAATTATAAGGTGTATCTGATTTGTGAGGTGTGTGTGTGTGTGTGTGTGTGTGTGTGTGTGTGTGTGTGTGTGTGTGTGTGTGTGTGTGTGTGTGTGTGTGTGTGTGTGTGTGTGTGTGTGTGTGTGTGTGTGTGTGTGTGTGTGTGTGTGTGTGTGTGTGTGTGTGTGTGTACGGTAATTGATATGTACTAACTTGATCGTGCGTCAGGTATGAGTCAGGTGCTTCAGATCAGTCAGGTATGTCAGGTGTTACGTGTGTCTCTTCTCAGATATGTCATGTGTGTGCCAAGTGTACCATATGTATCAGTGATCTCTCTCTCTCTCTCTCTCTCTCTCTCTCTCTCTCACACACACACACACACACACACACACACACAATTTTCCACTCTTCCCAACCTCCATCTCCCTCGTGTAACAGACACGGAAAATATATTGACGTAGTCTGTCTCATAAGTTTAAAACACTGTCAATAATAATGGAGAGAGAGAGAGAGAGAGAGAGAGAGAGAGAGAGAGAGAGAGAGAGAGAGAGAGAGAGAGAGAGAGCATCAAAGACTAAAAATAATGAGGGATACATGAAAGCAATGAAAGAATTGAAACTTACGCGGTTTGGTGAAAGTGCCAATTTTTAGGACAGAAATATTGGAGTAAGTGGAAAGAGTCTGCATGTATCTGACTAAAACTAGAATATAAATACAGTACCGCGGAATACTGGCGCTGACACAGCAGATAATAAGCTGAGTACACTGTGAAAACTCAGTATGTCACGCCTTGCATCACTTTGTACTCCTACCGTATGTGTAATCTATTAGATTATTAGTTCGACAGATAATGTTGTGGAACAAGTAATATGGATGTTGAATGATAAAAGGAGATGGTGGTACTGGAGGAATAATAATCACATACTGAGAAAAAGGTAACTAACAAGGTCAATGTATTTAAGCTTAAGATACTTTCCAATAACACTGAGTAAGGGGAAGAATGTTTTACGCTTTTTTATCAATTTGGTATGATGCATTAATGTGGACAAAGTATAATTCTTAAAAAAAATTCATTCTATAGAAATTATTAAAAAGTTCCATACACTTCCATATTTGTTTCTACACCTCTCCATCCTTTTAACTTCCCTATCCCTAACCCTCTTCATCTACTTCACAATTACCACTCTCTTCCATCCCTCACCTACTTCGTTTTCCCTCTCAGCATAATCCCTTTTCCTTACCTCCCCCATCCTTTCCTCCCTCACCCACCATCCCTTCTCCCTCCATCCCTACCCTCCCCATTACCTTTCCCCTCACCTGTCCATCTTCCCCACCACTACTACTTTTCCTCCATCTCTCCCACCCTCTCACCTTCACCCCATCCTCCTTTCTCCCTCTCCTATCTTTCCCATCATCTAACTTCTCCAACCTTCGTCCTCCTTACCTAACTTTCCGTCCCTCTTTCACCTTCTCCATATTGTAGCTGCAACCCTCACCCTCCACTCCCAACCTTCCATCCTCCTCCTCATCAATATTTGATTTCCCCCCTCCCCACCTCTCCTCCTCTCTTTATTTTCCCCCTCCCCTTCCCTCTTTCCTCTTCTCTTCCCCTTCTCCCTCCCCTCTCTCCTCCCCTCCTCCTCCTCTCCCTCCCTGTCCCCTCTCTCTTCCCTCTCTCCTCCTCTCTTCCCTCCCCCTTCCCCACATCATGTTATCCTGAATCTCGGGGCTCCGGCAGTCCACCACCTCCTAAAGTGAGTTTCAAGTCCCAAGTTTCGCGACAATTCTCTCATGTCCGACGGGATTTGCTAACTTTTCGCGGTCCTGTCCTCTATTTTTTGGTGGGCACAAGTTATCAGATTCGAGGGAGTAGTATTGGGGGCCACCCCTCAAAGGATGCGGTGACAGGCGATAGACGGATAGATACTCCGACAGACAGAGCCTAAAAAATGAGGATGGCTTCGGCAGACATACTGGCCCATGATATGCAGCTCCTGTCTAACGGTATGATTAGACTACGTAAGAGAGAGAGAGAGAGAGAGAGAGAGAGAGAGAGAGAGAGAGAGAGAGAGAGAACGGTAAATACGAACTCTCCAGCTCACTACAACCTCCAGTAAAACACACACACACACACACACACACACACACACACTGAATACAAAATCTGTCCTGGAAATTTCATATTAAAGGACGAAAGGAAAACCCACGCTACATAAGACAACTCGCAGTATAAGAAAACAATAATACTTCTGCCCTGAGCACTTAAGCATATTGTAGCGTCTTTAGTATCTTATGGCAAACTTCTCTATTCTTAGTTTTATCCACACCATTCCTGAAAGTTTTAATTTTAACAGCATCACAAAGACTTGCTTAGAGAGAGAGAGAGAGAGAGAGAGAGAGAGAGAGAGAGAGAGAGAGAGAGAGAGAGAGAGAGAGAATGGAGCTTCCTGCTGTGCTCTACATTTCATAACACGGAACGAGGAGCTTTGAAGTGTTGTAATGTACGACCTGTTTCAAGAATATTCCTTTGATTTTATTTCACGATCAAAACTGAGTCTGAAGGAAACTGCCTGAGTGGTAGTAAAGAGGGAGGTTATTGCTTCCTGTGTGTGTGTGTGTGTGTGTGTGTGTGTGTGTGTGTGTGTGTGTGTGTGTGTGTGTGTGTGTGTGTGTGTGTGTGTGTGTGTGTGTGTGTGTGTGTGTGTGTGTGTAGGTACGAAAATAAGTGAGGCAGGTGTGCAAGACAGGTGAAAGGCATGGGATTGGTGTGAAGGCCAGTATGATCCCTGGCGATATTGGATGCTAAGCTCTTCATCCCCACACTCTCTCCTCATCTCCACATCATACCCGATCCACACACCTTTGCACTCCTTCATCCACCTTTTGTTTTGCAGTTTGACGTGTGGCTTTCATTTTTTACTTTTCATTTTTTTCTTTGTGTGTGTGTGTGTGTGTGTGTGTGTGTGTGTGTGTGTGTGTGTGTGTGTGTGTGTGTGTGTGTGTGTGTGTGTGTGTGTGTGTGCAAAAGTTGTTTCCCCCTCACCTTTTTTTTAATTTTTGATGCTGGTAGGGATTATTCAACTTAACCACCCCCAAAAGTTAATTAAAAAAACAAAACTCATGCCAAAAGGGCCGAATTGAAAATGAAGCTGTAGTAGTCGAATTAACCGAAAAAGTGTGAGCGAAAAAGAAGTTAGCTAAAAAAAAAAGAATTGAGAAAAGAGTTCGCTGAAAGTGAGAGAAAAAAGTTAACTGAAAAATTATGGGAGAAAAGGGAGTTAACTGCGAATGTGAGAGAGAAAAGGGAGTTAAGTGGAAACGTGTGAGAGAAAAGGGAGCTATCTGAAAAAGTGTGAGAGAAAAAGCAGTTAACTGAGAAAGTGTGAGAGAAAAGGGAATTAACTGGCAGTGTGAGAAGAAAGATTTTAGTAAGGTAAAACTTGATGGTAATTTTGCCGTCTCTTAATGTCTACGCTTTTTTCCTGTTTTTAATATAAATATCTATAAAGATGCCATCACAACGAAGAGGTTCATGGATAGGGCTGTCATATTAACTTTATATAGATAATGTGATATATTTATTCATTTATTTCTATTAGGCTGCAGTTTATTAGGGATCCTTACCATATTTTAGCAGCATTCTAGCAATCTGAACTTAATTTTTTGCAACTTACCGAGAGGTTTTAGTGCTTTGAAAAATTCTACCACCTTCTGAGAGTAAGGTTAGTGGGTATCTGGCTACTTAATTACTGGAGACTATTTCTAACCCCCTCACCACAAGGGAAATGTTTGACGGGTAGCCAGTAAGAAGTATCAGAGACATCTTCATACCGACAGGGTTAGTGGACTCTTTGTAACTAGACAGCGAAAAGTAGTTCCTCCAAAGTCGTATGTAATCATCTGGAGGTAAAGAGGTTCATGGAGACAGTTTCTAAACTCAGCACCGCAAGACAATAATTTTAAAAAGTCGATCATAACATTTTCATTGGTTTGGAAGGGCCAACGAGTACAGAAGCTCTTAATACTCGGTGAAAATTAATGGAGCTGGTTTGTAACAGCTTGAATCCTAAAAACGTACATGTTGTCCAAACCTCGAAGCTCTTGTTAAACTGAATCATGGAGTTGGAATCTCCTCGCTAATTTGTAGTACCCCACCTTACTATAAATGTACTCTAAATCCAAGCCATATATTACCCACTTTTGTACTGTATCTTAATGTACAGTAGATAAGTAGTTCCCTTGCCCGTCTTAAAGTACCGCAAATAGTTTCTTACATCTTTTCACGCCTCGTTGATAGCCTCGTAATCGCCACCAGATGTCACCTACTGAGGTTCATGTCAACAACCTAACAGCCTAACGCCCGAACAACGAATCCAATTTAACACTCACCACCGGCGAACTTACACGAAGGGTTGGTTGGGCTGCTCCCTCGGAGAGTTCCAAGATTACCTGAAAAAAAAAAAATGAGCAAAGATGACATAAATATACAGTAACACATATATCTGAAAACTACTCTATATGTAAACGAAACTGACACATCCCAAATGATAATGTCAACAGTCATGTCTTTAAAAATGTTAATACACTGAACGAAATGTTTCACAGGCAAAAAAAAGAAAAACACAATAAAATGACATTACATTTACGTTACGAGATCAGGTACCATCCTATCATGGGTAGGTCATTTAACCTGATGGCAACTCTCCATGTGCTGCCATCTTGAGCCACTTCCCAACTCAACCCCCGAACTCAGAGATTTCCTTGCAGGACTTCATACCACGTCTTCCTCTGGCTGCCTCTGGACATTTTACCCTTCAAATTCATAATCATCTGCGACTCCTCCTCCTCCATCCTCAACCTGCCCAGCCCATTTTAACCTGACCATTTTATGAAAAATCTCTCGCAATATGCTCTTCTCAGTTCTGCCACACATCCATCTCAACATTCTCATTTCTGCGCATTTCTGTGCTTCGCTGACCAAGTCTCACTGCTGTACATCATAACACTCCTCATATTCTGAATGGAGTACTCTTGCCACGGAAGAGCAGCCCCTTCATGGTTAGGAGTGGAAACTGTTCCCTAAACTTCTACCGCCCAATTCTTACTCTGGCAATGGAACTATCCTTTGTTTCTGCTCCTGCACTCAGCATATCTCCTACCTACCAAATCTCCTCTATGCACCTCAAAGGTCTGTCCACAAACTTTTCATTCTACTCATATCATTAACAGTACTCACATCCCTATTTAATGTACACTGAAAACTTCTCACCCTGTGCAGTCTAACACTACTGCATCTCTACTGGACCCATCTAATACCAGTTGCACACAAAACGGAATTCCTCCCAACCCCTTTTTTACACAGAACCAGCCCGCACAACCTATTCCATGATATTACTGCCCTCACACCTACAGACCATGACCGATGTTTTACTGTTTTCAATTTCATCAATCCCTTTGGTTCCATCCCATACCTCCAGCTCTCGAACTTCTCTTTTGCTCCCCTGCAGACTTTCAGCACTCAAAACTAAATACAATTTCCCAAGGTAGCCCACTTCGATACTTTTTTTTACACTGTTGCAAGTATTTTTCCCTGATGCATTATCCAATTCCTGTATTAACTCCATAACTAAGTGGGGGGCAGAGAAAAGAAAAGAAGAAACTGCACCCTGAAAGAAAAGTCATTGTACTAAACGGGTTCATGAAGCCTACCCACTTCTTCCAGATGGATTTTGCATAAGCTGAACACAACAATTTGGCAGAGTAAAATAAATCATGACAAGGGTTAAATCACCTACCTCGTACGAAGCGACGAGTCAGATGGTAGGGTCGATGAACAGCCAAGCAGCGGGCGCCTTCAGTATGTGCAGGTCAATAGCGCCGACAGTATTTTCAACTCGCGACACCTGCAAGAGAAAACAGGAATTATTTACATTTTAAATTTTGCCTGTCAGTTCACCGCTGAAAATCTCAAATGTTAGGTTAATTTCTTCGTTGAATATTTTGGTCTTAAGTTATTCTCTTCAGCCCAAGGATAATATTTTATTAATGGTCCCATAATTTTATTCAGCTTAAGGCTGACTCTTTCAAACTGGAGGGGTTAGATACAGCCTTCAATAACCTCATAAACCATGGGACTGACCTAACCCGAAGAAAACAGTTAAAAGCAAGAATACAAAAGCAAGTTATCGCAGTGAGGGAATTAATCTATACTTCTCTGGTTTACTACATATTTCTCCATTCACTGAACTTCCAATATTATCATCAATATGATGGATGTAACTGTGAAAGACAGACACACTTTCCATTACATTCACATTTATTTCCCCACTGCTCTCATGTACCCTTCATCCCTCTATTATATACGTACTCATTCCTCTATAATGTCTTCCTTTTATTAGCCTCTGATGATATAAGTTACACCACCCATCCGCCCACCAACAGCATCCTTTCACCAACACGACACACCCACCTACATTGTTCATCCACCTACACCGTCTACCTACCTCCTGTACACCACCCACTCCACTAACCCTTCTCAGGTTTACTGCAAGCTTAGAACATCGCACAGGGAATGGAATCCTCCCTAGTCCGGATATCGAAAGTGATCAATGATCCTATCTTGCCTACCTAGTCAGAGTAAGGTTTACTACGGTTAAAAGTGTCGCTTTCCTAAGTGAAAAAACTACGGCACTAAATTGAGGAAATGCACACATACAGCACTACACTGTGGAAACACACACACACACACACACACACACACACACACACACACACACACACACAAACAAATTTCATTGTGTGTATGACGTGTACAATATAAAAATTCATACAAACACACACACACACACACACACACACACACACACATACATATATATATATATATATATATATATATATATATATATATATATATATATATATATATATATATATACAGTTTTTAGAAGAGAGAGAGAGAGAGAGAGAGAGAGAGAGAGAGAGAGAGAGAAACGGGGGTGGTAATGATAACAAAAGGAGTATATAGGACAGCTAACAGCAACAGGCCTAATAATAATTTCTAGGCTGTTTCTTACGGTGAAGAGTACAGTAAGACTACATTCTCTGAGGTAAAGACAGCAATGCAAGAACAAATGCCCTATAAACCTCCCACCTCCTCAGTCTCTCTCTCTCTCTCTCTCTCTCTCTCTCTCTCTCATTACTGACATTCTCGCTCAACAAAAAACGCGATCGGCATGCAGTTAAAAAGGGGGAGGGGGGAACTTTGCTATTTAACCAGGCTGCTTCAGGGGGACAGCATCAAGTTCGGTTGTGTTGTGGTGGAAGGTTGGGTCTGATGTTTGTTGGCACACACACACACACACACACACACACACACACACACACACACACACACACACACACACACACACACCACTTCCACCAAGGACCAAAAAATACTCCCAATCAAAGACCATATAAACATGAGTGGCACACGATTTACAGTTTTAGTTCAGGACCTATCCCACCTATATAACTTTATACTACCTTACCCCCACTACACACACCCACACAAAAAAAAAATAAAATAAAATAAAATAAAAAGATCCCAACACTACACAAAATGCTACAAGAACATCCCTTCTCCTCCATCGAACACCACATTTCACAAACACACACATAATGATACCACAGTCATCTAGATCTCCAACCAAATAATGTCCTTCATAAACCACAACTATATAGCTACTCTTCAGAAAACTGCCCTTCCCAGCGAGACACAAGTGCATCCATGCATCCAGCCAAACTATAGTGTGGCTATCAACCTTTCCTCATCCGTGATGCAGTTGACACAAAATAGACTCACAAACAATCCACTATGCACATCACAACATACTCTCACGCACCTCACTACTGGAACATAAACAATCCTTGAACATAACTCCCCAAGAAATTTCCCTGAGAGCACCCTGTTGAAGTGAAATGTGTCCTCCGGTCCACTGAGTTCATGTCCACAAGAAGCTGGATTTACAACAGGACTCACTCAGGTATTGTTTTCTCAACGCCCATACCAGACTATTTTCTTACCTGAGAGAAATCCCACCCATCAAAGTGCAGCAAGAGACTCGGGAGATCAGATTCAAGCGGCAAGCATCCCAAGTGACAAAGGGAAGGGATACAGATGTTTTATTCAGGCTAATACCAGACGATTTTCTAATCAGTGGGAGAAATCCTGGCCATCTCTGTGCATGAATGTTCTCCAAAGCTGAGTAAAATCGTCTTTCTGTAGCAAATAATATAAAAACGTCCTTGTACAAAAGCAGCTAAAACCCCTGCGGCACATGAGTATTTTCATCAGACTAACACCGGCATACTTTAACTGAGAGTAATCCTAGCGGCCCAGACGATTTTGTTCAGTAGCGAGAAATTCTAAATCCTACAGAAGTTGAAGTGTTCAGAGACACGTCGACTAAGGCACTGTGGAAGTAGATGCTAATTCTCTTCACGTTACCAGACGATTTTATTACCCGAGAGAAATTCTACCTACCAAAGCGCATCAGGAGAGCCCCGGGAGATCAGATTCAGGCGGTAAGCATTCTGAGTGGCAAGGGTGAGGGTTAGGAATGCTAATCAGGGGAGGCGAGGACGAGGAGAGGAGAGGGCACGTTGATAAAAAAAATACCGCTGTAATTGCTGTTGAATCCTCTGGTGGACGCGGGTAAAATACGCGGGTGTAATGAAGGGTCTGTGAGGCAGGATGGCGTAGAGTGGCGAAGTTGGTGAGGAGGAAGGTGACGAGGATGGTGAGGGGAAAGGGGATGAGGACGGTGACAAAGATGGTTTTTGTGTGTGTGTGTGTGTGTGTGTGTGTAAGTGAGGAGAGCGTTCACGCGCCGTTTGGGTGAATCTCTCTCTCTCTCTCTCTCTCTCTCTCTCTCTCTCTCACACACACACACACACACACACACACACACACACACACCACATTTCAAAAACAACTTTCTCAACCAGATCCAGGAAACCCAACACAAATAATATTTTTTCTTACCTTTACTCACCTAATTTCGAAAGAAGCTTGATTGGAGGTCAGAAAACACGGAACTTTTGGAAGTATACAAATAAGAGTGAGAAGATTTTAAAACACCTAAGGAAGTCTCGGATATTTCAATAGCGTCTAAAAACACACACAAACACAAACAAATTCACAAACACGTTCACATACGTTCACACTTACAGTCTCTCTCTCTCTCTCTCTCTCTCACACACACACACACACACACACACACACACACACACACACACGCACACGCGCGCGCGCGCAAAATGTTGAGAGGTTAAATCTTTGCTTACCTGTAGAAACATTAATCCATTATTATTCCATACTCCAAGAAACAAAGTTAAAACTTCCCCATCAAATATTTCGAAGAGGAGAAGGAGGAGGAAGAGGAGGAGAAGGAGGAGGAGGAGGAGGAGGAGATCAAGTAGGGTATTAATATTGAACAATACGTGAGACCAGCAGGAGCCGTTGGGGAAGGAGGAAATGGAGACGGTATAATAAACACAATAATAATAATAATAAAAATAATAATAATAATAATAATAATAACAATAATTCCAAAACGAACAAGAATAATAAAATGAAAATATGGAAAGGAAAATGATGATTATGATAAGACCATGAACTCAGCATTAAAATCAAAATAAGATAATGAAGATGCGAAGGAGGAGGAGGAGGATGGAGAAGAAATAAAGGAAAGAACGAGGAGAAGGGAGTAAAACTGACAAGTAAAGGAGGGAAGAGAGAAGGGTGGAAGAAGAAAGAGTGTGCTGAAGAGGAAGACAGAGAGAGAGGGAGGGGAGAGAGAGAGAGGAAGGGGAGAAAATGATAAATGAGTGGAAATGAAAGCAGGACGGAAGGTAAAGAGAATGTGTGTGTGTGTGTGTGTGTGTGTGTGTGTGTGTGTGTGTGTGTGTGTGTGTGTGTGTGTGAGAGAGAGAGAGAGAGAGAGAGAGAGAGAGAGAGAGAGAGAGAGAGAGTTGAACATTTGCCTTTACCCTGTGGCCTTGATTTTCGACCGTTTTCAATATCGAGTTACTGTATACTTACCTGACCACTAACCCATCCATCAAGCTTGGCTCAAATTAGATCAAAGCTGTTTAAATAGACCCTTTCCTGTGACTCTGAATTCTGACTTTTCCTATGGCCTTCAACTCAGACTGTTTTCTAAATCGAATCTCTTTATCCTTGTCTTACCCTAAACCCTTTCACAAAGTTTGGTGTAATTCGGACAAAAACTGCTTACGTGGATCTTGCCATGTGAGGCTGCCCTTTGACCTACTGTTTTTAAAAAATGAGGTCTACCCCTTGGCTGACCCTCAACCCTTCCACTTCGATTGTTCCAAATCAGATTGAAATTGCTTTACTTACTTTCTTCACACACAGACGCACGGGTCGAACTTTAACCTTGCTCTGTGATCTTGACCTTGCACTGATTGTTATTAAAACTGACCCCATTTGTTCTTGCACTGCCCTCAGCTCTTCCACCAAGTTTGGTCTAAATCGGATACAAATTGTTCACGGTGACGGTGCTAAGTTAAACTATGACCTAACCCCATGACCTTGACCTCTGATCTATTGTTCTAAAAAAAGAGAGGGAGAGAGAGATCAGTTTTCCGGCCGTTTCTCTGTCCATCCATTAAAATTGTTTAGAATCAGATAAATAAATGAGCTATACTATTTTTACACACACACACACACACACACACACACACACACACACACACACACACACACACACACACACACACGCTTTTCGAACATGAGTATAATAAAGGAGAAGGACAAGCGAAGAAGAAGTAAAGATATTTATTTTAATGGAGGAAAAGAATAAGTGAAAGTGGTGATAAAGGTGGAGAGAGGGAGAAAGAAGAGATAAAAACAGAATAATATGGAGAAAAGCATTACGGAATCTGGGTCACCGCGATATGAGAGAGAGAGAGAGAGAGAGAGAGAGAGAGAGAGAGAGAGAGAGAGAGAGAGAGAGAGAGAGAGAATGAAGATATATGTATAATGCATGTGTGTGCTTGTGTGTATGCTTCTGTTTTTGTATATCCAAGAGTGTGCGAATGTGCTGTATGTACTTCTCCATGTACTCGTGTATATGTCACCACACTCAACCCATTCCTATGTTTTTTCCGAAGCAGTGTTTGTGTAAAGTTATATGTGTACGTTTGTGTGTGTGTATTTCTCTGTGTATGCATGCGTGTATATAATTATGTATGCATGTGAATACGTATGACCTCACCCTAAATCCCCCATGATTTTAATCCCTCATAATTCTTCCCAATCAGTGTCTGTGTAAATATGACTATGCTGTGTATGTGTGTATGTCTATGTATTTATGTTTATCTTAATCTTTCTGCGGCCAGACGCCTTAATTCCCGAAGGGGTAACCACAAACAACGCAAAACCATGTATGATGTATGTATGTATGTGTATTGTACATATTTAAGTGTGTATGTATGTGTGTACATGAATATCCTAAATCCCCCTCTACGTTTATTCCAAAGTAGTGTGTTTATATGCGCGTGTGTGTATTTGTGTATGTGTATGTATTTATGTATGTCTGTCTGTATGTATGTATGTCCGTCCTGAAGCTAATCCCCTCGTATGTTTTTTCCTAAGCGGTGTTTGTCTCTCTCCTCCCTGGCTAAACACGAGAAGTGGAGATGAGACGCGTAAGAGGCGAGAGGCGTAAGTGAGAAGTCCTGTTGCCCTGCGTTAAGAGGCGAGGGGAGGGGAGGGGATTGAGTAAGGGCAGAAATGAGGGGAAATGAGAGCAGATTGGTGGCCCGTAAGTGGAAGATGCAGGGACAAGAATTATGGAGGCTCTTAAAAGGAGATGAGAGAGGACTAAGAAAGTGAATTACTAAGTAGAAACGAAATATTCCTTAAATTGGAGTGAGCGAGGCCAGAAATTAGGGGAAATGAGAGGAAACTTGAAGCCCCTTACTAGATGAGGGAATGAAAATCGATAAGTGAAAAGAGGGGCCTATACGGCAGATTGATGTGAGGAATGTTAGTCATGAATGAAGTAAAAGGAATAGATGGAAAAGAAAACAGGATGAAGTGGAGACAGAAATGAAGGGAAATGAAAGGTACTGAATGTTCTTTATCATCTTCAGCCTGAGGACATATTACATTAGTTTATTACTACCACTTCCGGACGATTATTCAATTTAGAAGACACCTTTGGCAGAATTCTTTCATCTTAGCTTGGCCTAGATTTTCGTCCTTTTCCTGTTTCATTCACGCAGCTCAGTGGCAGAAAACGACAATTTCAATGCTCTACATCCTTTCCATCGCACTTCATCGTGACTAGCAACATATTCTAATGCTAATCTACTGTCGGAACTCAGCATTCAAGATGATGGGATGGTAATATCAGGCCAAGTTAGAGTAAAAGGAGTATAGTCAAGGAGGGATTAATGAAGGCATCATCTAACCCCCCCAGTTGGGAAAAGAGCACCCTAAGATGAAGAAAATCGTCTGATGGTAGAAACAATAAAACAAACAAACAAACAAAATGTTTGAAGGAGCTAATGGGCAGCAGGGAAGAAGAATTGGAGAGAGGGAAAAAAGGAGTATAATAAAAGGGAGATGAGGAGAGGAAAAAGAAGGGTGAAATAGAGGAAATGAGAAGAAAAAGAAGGGAGAAATACAAAAGGGATGAAGTGATGATAAAGAAGGGAGAAATACAGAAAGAATGAGGAGAGCAAAAAGAAGGGAGTAGTATAGGGGAGACGGGGCGAGGAAAAAGACGATGAAATGGAGGGGAGATGGGGAGAGGAAAAATAAGGTGGAATACAGGTGAGATGAGGAGAGGAAAAAGAAGATGAAATACAGGGGAGATGAGGAGAGGAAAGAGAAGATGAATTACAGGGGAGATGAGGAGAGGAGAAAGATGGGGGTAATACAAGGATGACGGGTGAGGAAAAAGATGGGAGTAATAAGGGGGAGATGAGAAGATAAAGAAGGGAGCAAGACAGGGAGGATGGGGAAAGCAAGATTAATGGAAGGATAAGTGTAAATAATGAATAAATGAAAGGCAGAGAAAGAGAGGAAAATAAAATGAAGTGAGGGCAGAAATGCGGGGACGTGAGACTGGAATTCCTACATACCAGATGAGGAGAGGGAGATGAAGCAATAATAATAATAATAATAATAATAATAATAATAATAATAATCAGGGAGGTATAAAGGAACAGCTGAGAGAATGAAGGTTGAAATGAGAGGAAATGAAGAGATTAAAAATTCACACCCAGGCACCTATGACTCGATCAGCTGAATAAAATCGTCTGGCGGTAGCAGAAATATGGCACTAGAGTTGTTTCGACCATGAGAGGGTTGAATATGAGGCATGGGGAAGAGGTGTGACTAATTAAAACTAAAATGAAAGTATGAAGACTAATGGAAAGATAAAGCCAGGTGACAAGGAGAAAAAGAATTAACGAGAGAGAGAGAGAGAGAGAGAGAGAGAGAGAGAGAGAGAGAGAGAGAGAGTACTAAGAAGAAAATAAACGGAATATACGAGGCAGTAACCAAGACAAAGTGAGCACAGGAAAGAGGGGAATGAAAAAAGAAAGTTCTAAAAAGGAAATGAGGAGAGAAAAAGAGAGAGAGAGAACTGGTGGGCGAAATGAGTGAGGAGAGTTGAAGCGGAAGTGAAGTGAGAGGAGAAATGTGTAATAAAAAGAGGAGACTGGAAATCATGAAATCAAGGGCACGATGATTAAGAGAAATGAAAGGAGAGTTTAAATGGAGATGAGATAATGAAGAAAATGATACAATACATGATAGTGGCCTCAAAGTCATTCAAAAAGGAGATGAGAAGAGATGAGACTGGAGTATTACGAGAGATAAGACACAGACCAAGAAGTTGTAAGATGGAAATGAGATGAAACAAAGAAGGATAATGACCCGAAAAGAAAGTGCTGGAAGTTGTAAAATGAGAGAGAGAGAGAGAGAGAGAGAGAGAGAGAGAGAGAGAGAGAGAGAGAGAGAGAGAGAGAGAGAGAGAGAGAGACAGACAGACAGACAGACAAAGAGAAACTGTAACTGTCCAACTCTCTCGGTCATCCATTTCTTCATCCAGCCATCCTTTATTTATCTTCAACCATCCATTTTTAAAAATATTTTTCAGTCATCTACCTTTTGTATATTCACCTTTCATCCATCCACCCTTCATCCATCCAGTCATTTCTCATCGATCTGTCCATCCTTATCCATCCACCACTCATCCATCCATCTTCATACATTCGCTATCGCTTCATCCACTTATTCCTCATTCGTCCTTTCATATTCCATGCACCAATCATATGTACCTCATACATCCGCTCATCCATCCATCATTCATTCATCCATCTAAATTTAGGTCAGCTACACACGCTCAGTTTTTTGTTCCGGTTTAACTGTGCAGGCCAAAACTGCACAGTTAAAACTGAATTCCGCCAGTGTATCCACACAGCACAGTTTTTGGTCAGTATTATCCAGCAGACGAAATGGACGGAAGTGATGAAGACCTGCTTCTGGCCACTGGTGCTGTAGCGTGAGCTATTAAAAACAAGAGAAAAAGGAGGAAATGCAAGAAAGTCTGACCTACATTGCTTCTATATTTATACATCATCTTCATAAGAGCGTGACAATGTTTGGAATGCGCTGGTATGTTCAAGGACAGCCCAGATTTACGACAGCTAGAATAAAAACGGCTATAGCTCTCTGCAAATTAACACAATGTTATATAATGTTACTCCTGATTATCACTGGATAAAGCAAACATTAGCAATCGATGAAACGTTTAACTTAGTCTACTTGAGCCTCTTGATTCTCATATCTGTCCAAGTTTGACGTTGATGCACTTGGGGTCTTTTGGTCCAATAAAAAAAACTCAGCATGTTAAAGTACCAATGCCTGGGAGTATATCTATTGTCAGTACCTGCCCCAGACTTTTTAGACTCTCACAGTTTCTTTAGTTCCTTTCTGTAGGCACTTCTTAGGGTGTTTATTTTTTCACAACTGCATCTATGTCAGCCTCTGGATCAACGTCTCTCATGTTTTCAGTGAGTTTCTCATAAGCTAATCGTTTTTGGTCTCTGTCACGTTAGATTTTACTCAATTTTCCAAAGACACTCATGTGCTCTGTATACAGTAGTTCAATAAATTCCTTTATAAATGCCCTTGAAAAATTGCGCATGTCAGATACCTTGCCACAACTGACGCTGCGTGCGGACTGAGCAAACTTTCAAATTTGCCTCCACACGCTCCGGTTTCACTGTGCAGTTCAAATCTGCGCAGTTACGTTTTCTGTCATCGACGGATATCGTTCAGGCCAAAATTTTGGTCTGCACAGTTAAAACTGCGCAGATAATTCCTCATCCACACGTTCCGTTTTAACTGTGCAGTTTTGGCCTCCACAGTTAAACCGAAGCAAAAAAAACTCAGCGTGTGTAGCCGGCCTTATCCATCAATCGCTCTCATCGATCCATCCCTCACTCACTCATCTACTTATCCACTAATCCACTTCTCATTCGTTCAAGTACCCATTCATCCACTCACTTATCCATTCCTCATTCATTCAGGTACCCATTCATCCACTCACTCATGCAATCATCCATTCATCTACTAATTCATCCATCATCCACTCTTCCACTCCTCCATTCCCTACTGGCGATTATCTTACACACGCTTTCGTCCTCTCTCTTTAATTCCCCTCATCCCCTTCAGCCACCCCTCTCTCTCCTCTCCGTTTCTTTCGCCCACTGATTCAATTATCTCTGAGTTCCTTTCTCTCTCTCTCTCTCTCTCTCTCTCTCTCTCTCTCTCTCTTCTTTTAATATATATATACACACACACACACTATATATATATATATATATATATATATATATATATATATATATATATATATATATATATATATATACTGTTCCTAACTTTTCTCCAGAAGTACACACACACACACACACTACCCTCTTTCCACGCCTCACTGTGTTGAACAGTCTACATTAAATGGCAAAATACAAAATAACACTAATGAATCGGAAAAATAATGATCTTTCTCTGGGCCAACCATCCCTGAACACTGGATAAAGAAATAAGAAGAGCCTGACAATAACTGCCCGTCTCTGAAACTTAAATGGGAAAATTATGGCTAATGCTTGTTCGAGTGAGGTTTTTTTGAGTGGTAGGACTATATCTATAGCCCATTCACTTTTACCTGGCAGAGATTTTCGTCTTTCAGATGTCAACATTTCCCATAGCTCTGTCAAAATAATACTACGGCATCCTTTCCACAGCTTTCCTCGTGACTAGCACCAAATTCTTGTATCCATCTCTTGGTATAGCTCAGCATTCAAGAAGAGATGGCAAGCTTCTACCTATAGCCTATTTGATCTGATCTGCGATGAGACGAGCCTTAAGCTTTTGAAAGCTGGCAGCTGATTGGTTGTCTGGGTGCAATCATTATTAACGACGCTTTTAATGTTATTTTTAATATACGGCTTTCAAAAACCGTTTGACGAAAAGACTGCCAAATAAAATATTATATATAGTTACATGCATACATTAATTTAAAAACGAGGCTTTATTCAGTTTATTAGATGGCCAAGATAAGTGTGAAATTTGGAATCCTCGGGACAAAACACGTCCAGGTAAAGTTTCACGAATACCTTGACCTTCCACCCCCCCATGTTCAGCAAATTAAATTAAGTCATTACTGCGACCTTCTGTAAAGTCTAACCTAGTATTGGAATTTCACTGAAAAGTAACTGGTAAACACGAGTGAATAAGCAGTGTCACTCACTTTTAAATATCCCGTAGCCATTTCTTGTCAGACCTCTGTTGTGAGTTGTAACTAGATATTCGAAACTAAAAACATAGAAAACTTACTGATGATACGAAAGTAGAGAACATACTGCAAACTGATGCGACAGCATAACACTCTGAAGCAAATTTGAATATTTTCTACTTAGTCAAGTGGGCCATCCCATGAGCGACCTTACCCCCCCCCCCTCCTTGCCAATCATTCATAAAAATTCAGGGAATATGTTACATGTAACTGCAATTCCGATGATTTAATAGGTTGTATTTTACAAACTATCGCAGTAAAGACATAATTTACCTTAATCTGCCTGAACATGAGGAAAAAATCAATGTATTCGTAAAACTTTACCTGGACGTGTTTTATTTTGTCCCGAGAATTCAAAATTTCACACGTATCTAGGCCATCTGATAAACTTAGTGAGACCTCGTTTTTAAATTAATGTATGCAAAGAACTACCGTATATATAACATTTTACTTGGGCAGTCTTTTCGTCGAACGGTTATTGAAACTCATATATTAAAAATAATTTAAAATGCGCTGTTCATAATAAATGCACTCGGACAATCAATCAGCTACCAGCTTCAAAGGCTTAAGGCTCGTCTCTTCGCAGATCAGAACAAACAGGCTATAAAGTGAACTGAGTATGGTCGCCTAAGAGGACTGGTAACAGGTCTACATTAAATGATAATTTTGAACATTACGCTTCGATATCCTTTTTTTATGTTATAGACGCAAACTATCTCGATATTAAAATAATAAAAATAGCGCAAAAGATGTAATATATATAAGAACAAACTGTCAAGGAGGCGCTACAAAAAAAAAAAATATATATATATATATATATATATATATATATATATATATATATATATATATTGCCAGATGCCTCAATCCCGTTTGGGGTGGCCACAAACAAATCGCCTCCAAGTCGCCCTGTCCCCCGCCATTTCACTCCCATGCTCCCAACTCACACCCCCCTCTCTCATATACCTTTCCACCCCATCCCTCCATCTCATCCTCGGCCTCCCCCTCCCACTCTCCCCTTCCACCTCACTCACATATACTCTCTTCGTCAGTCTTTCACCCTCCATCCTCTCCACATGGCCAAACCACCTCAGTGTGTTCCTCATAACGCTTCCTATCACATCCACATCCACACCACAACGCTCCTTTATATCCTCATTCGTCAGCCTGTCTCTCCATGTGACTCCACAGGCTCCTCTTAAATAACTCATTTCCACTGCTCTCACTCTTTACTTGTGTCCTTCCAACAACGTTCAAGCTTCACTTCCGTACGTTAGAGTTGGTATCACAATACTGTCATGTAGTAACTTTTTCACTTCCATGCTCACTTTCCTGTCTCTTATCACTGCTTTCAAAGAACCAGCAACCTTTCTTCCCTGCTGTACCCTTTCAAGCACTTCACCCTCCAAACCTCCATCCTTGCTCATCACACTACCCAAGTACTTAAACGTACTCACATTTTCCAATTCCTCACCATCCAACCTCGCTGTACATTCACTGACTTCACCTCTCTCAAAGACCATCACTTTACTCTTCCCTACATTCACCTTTAGATTCCGTTTCTTACACACTCTCTCAAACTCATCCACCAAGCCTTGCAGCTCCCCTTCGTCTTCACTCAACAACACAGTATCATCTGCAAACAACAGTACAGGGAGTTTCCAAACACTATCCTCTCTCACCAGGGCCACTCCAACATCCACTATCCTACCTTGTACCTCTTTTATTACCCCATCCATGTACAGATTGAACAACCATGGAGACATGACATATATATATATATATATATATATATATACATACCTTGGCGCAGATCCCAAACCCCTTTCTGCTCCCCTGTTGATCAAGTGTAATCTGGGTGGAGGGTAGCTTTGACTAGCAACCATGGAGACTCATTCCTACCTATGAATTAAGACCTATCAAATTTCACGGAACCACGACTTACTGTTCAAGTTACAGGAATGGTCCAGTTCTGTCCGGTGAAGATAAATTGGCTTATAGTGGTGAGGCTGTCTCGGTTACGCACGTGTTTGTTCTACGGTACAGCACGGACGGGTTTATGAAAAGCTATAAGGATTCTGAGAACACATATTCCATACACCTCACACTACACTACCACACTTCATACTGCCACAACTCATACTATATACCTCAGCTACATTTCTTATTTCACCTTGGGACACTTCACACTGCCACACTACACATTACCTCGGTGGCATGTCTCACACTGCCACACCTTATATAATCTCACTACCACACACTGTCACAACCCACACAGCCGCACCACGCACTTCCACATCTCACACTACCATCCCACACTTCCAAACCTCACACTGCCAATTTTCACACTCTCATACTTCACAGCGCCACAATCCTAGTCTCCTACACCATGATGACTTTTCTAACACCCTGCACTTTTTCCTAGTTCATTTAACAGACAATTCCGAGCGTGGAAAATGCCTCTAATAGCTTCTCCGAACTTGGATACTCGCGTGCTGAGTCGATTCCATGTCTTTTTCAACCAGGCAACGTTCTGTACAAGTTTCCTATTCGCTACTGGCTGGAATAAAGCTCTTACGTGTGAGGGGGTATGCCACGTACAGCACTTCTAAATACAGTAGGGTGGAATCAATGGGTTTTCGTCTTATTAGCTTCTCTCCCTTCACCCTTCAGTCTCTCCTTCCCTTTGTGGCAATGGTCCATCACTTTTTTGCTGTTGCTATGATAGTGGACAATGATCTCTGCATGCAAGTCTTTCCTTTAAAGCAGGCAGGCAGCATTCATCTATCTTAAGTGTCTATCTATCTATCTATCTATTGCCAGACGCCCCAATCCCGTTTGGGGTGGCCACAAACAAATCGCCTCCAAGTCGCCCTGTCCCCCGCCATTTCACTGCCCTGCTCCCAACTCACACCCCCCTCTCTCATATACCTCTCCACCCCATCCCTCCATCTCATCCTCGGCCTCCCCCTTCCTCTTCCCCCCTCCACCTCACTCACATACACTCTCTTCGTCAGTCTTTCACCCTCCATCCTCTCCACATGGCCAAACCACCTCAGTTAGTTCCTCATAACGCTTCCTATCACAGCCACATCCACACCACAACGCTCCTTTATATCCTCATTCGTCAGCCTTTCTCTCCACGTGACTCCACAGGCTCCTCTTAAATAACTCATTTCCACTGCTCTCACTCTTGACTTGTGTCCTTCCAACAATGTCCAAGCTTCACTTCCGTACGTTAGAGTTGGTATCACAATACTGTCATGTAGTAACTTTTTCACTTCAATGCTCACTTCCCTGTTTCTTATCACTGCTTTCAAGGAACCAGCAACCTTTCTTCCATGCTGTACCCTTTCAAGCACTTCACCCTCCAAACCTCCATCCTTACTCATCACACTACCCAAATACTTAAACGTACTCACATTTTCCAATTCCTCACCAGTACTAATTTCTTTCCATCACGTGCACAGTGAAAAAAATTCAAAAATCTACATTCATCTGTCTTTCCCCAAGTCCACAACCTAAAGTCTTTCAGTGTAATGGTACCATACATCTCATATTGACTGGATCTCGATTCTAACTTTTGCTTGAGCATTTCTCAAATAGATTATTATTATTATTATTATTATTATTATTATTATTATTACTGATTTTCTCAGTCTTCAGCTCCTGCTTTGACTGAAAGAGATGAAATGCAAAACCTCACCATATATTAAAGAGTAAATTATATTAAAATGATATTAAACCCTACACTTGCATATTTCATTGTCACCATTGCTACACAACTTTAATCACTTGAGAGATGACTGTCGTACTCTGTTCACTTTAACTACAGCAGGTGTACATTGGCCGTCTCTCCATCTTTCACGTTGAATTATGAGATTAACACTAGAATGTGGTGCTAGTCACGAAGAAGTGCTATGGTAAGGATGTACAGCTGTAGTAATGTCTTATTTTGTCACTGAACAACGGGATATGGACTGCTAAAGGACGAAATCTCTACCAAGTTAAAGTGGATGGACTGTATGCATATAGTCCTACCTATCTATGTATCTATTTACAGCCTTAATACCGATAGGGGTGGCCACAAACAAATCGCCTCCATGCCATCCTGTCCCACGCCATCAGGCAATCCTCTCTCCACCTCTCACCCCTTTCTTTCAAATACCTCTCCATCCCATCCCTCCATCTCATCCTCGGTCTCCCCCTCCCCTTCCCCCCTCCACCTCGCTCACAGACAGTTCACTCTTCTAGTCAGACCCTCATTTTCCAACCTCTCCACATAGAGATAAAATCTGTCTTTATAATTCTTTCACTGTGAGGGTTGTATTTAGGTAACTTACTCTTCCTAATCACACACGAATATATTTAACTGAAAGAATCCCTACGCAGAGAGAATGGGATAGGCCGTGAAAAAATCCACACTCAAAAGGCAGATTAAAGCTAGGAGGACAAAAAGGCCCGTGACACATGGAGGGGTCGCATTAAATGGCCAGGTGAAACTGGTAGGAAAGACGACGATTGATGATGATGATGATGACGATAATGATGATGACGACTATGACAATGATGATGACGATGATGATAATGATGACAATGCTGATGATGATGATAACGACAACAATGATGATGATGATGATGATGATGATGATGATGATGATAACGACGACAACAACGATGATGATGATGATAATGACAACAACGATGATGATGATGATGATAATAATGACGACGACAACGATGATGATGTGATGATGATGATGATGATGATAACGACCATAACGATGATAATGATGATGATGCCTTTACTCAACAGGGTATATTTCTGCTACTTTCAAATGATTCTGATCTTGGCAAAAACCTCTTATAGCGAATGGGGTTACCAAAGGCTGCATGAAAGACTTCCAGTATACAAAATCTCTCATGACCCGAGTAAAACCGTCTGGTGGTAGAAAAAATAAAGTGAAATGTCACCGTAGTGAGGGCGTGGGAAGAGATTTTTAGAATGGGAGGGGGTGGGTTAGTTATAGTCTTGGTTAACCCCTTGAACCCCACTGACGTCTTTTTGCGTTTTTCTTTATACACTTCTTGAACTGTGGGTGTTCATTAACACCTTAAATCGGAGAGACTTTCCTCAATATAATCGTCTAAGAGCAGTAAGAATACACTAAACAGGACGTGACCCGGATTCAAAGGGCTAAGGCAAAGGCATACTCCTAGCTTTACCCCTGCTACGACCTGACGATTTAACTTAAGAAGACTGCCTTGTAGTGATGGAGTTTGTGAGGATTGTATTTATTTTTTCCAGGTCGAAAAGCCTCTCCAGAGTTGAAAAGAAAACTCTCGGGATATAGTTGTTGTTGTGAACTCAGGCTCATCTGAACGTGAACCTCCTCCTACAGTCCACCATCCTCCTTTCGGGGGATACAGAGGAAACTGAGGGATGTTTGTATAAGCAGGTGGTTCCGGCGCCACGTCAAACAGGTGCCACCACTTCGAGGCATGCCTATCCTGCAACCAGGAAATAGTATGAATAAAATAATTAATTACAAAATAAGTACGCCATCAGACGAAGAGGTTAACCCTTTCACTACAAGAAGTATCCCCTGAGCAAAAAAGAAAAAAAAAAGTAATCTGGAGGCAGCATGATTTAAAATGTGCGTTTGTCGACCGCGTGGCCTGCGTCGCATCATGGAGCGTCAGGTGAGGGGGTGGGTAATTAAACGGACGTGGTGAGCGAGGGAATGGGTGCGATGGGCTGAAATGTTGGTGGGGGTCGGCACTAGGGGAGGAAGGCATACCTAGCGAAAAAGGGCGTAGCAGGATACGTAGTTTGAGTGCAGAGAAGTTATATTTAAAAAGTAGGTGTCGGCAGAGGATAAAGAAATGGGCGTAGGAGACAAAGAAATGGGTGTGGGGAGCAGATATTGTGGCGAGTAGTAGCTGCAATCCCCGGCTCATCTGACCGTAAACACAATGGACTACAAGCTGAAGTTGCCCCTCTTCTGCAGTCCACCATCCTCCTTTCGGATGGAACGGAAGATAAGGGTCGTTTGCATAACCGGGCAGTGGAGCCAGCCGGTTACATCGTTGCTACCACGGGAAGGGGTTATGCGAGTATACCTGCAAAACGGGCGCTATAGGGTTAATGGTTTGAACACAGTGAAGGTTTATTTCAAAATTTTCTCCGACAAGACAAAGCTCAAGTTGCTCTCATTAGCCACGATCTCAAGGCGCAGGCAAAAGCTGGCGTCATCTCAGCCAAAGGGGCTAAAAGTGGCCAGAAATACGTGGAAGTGGAGCTCAGGCATTGTCTCTAAAACCCGGCGAGCGAAAAATAATGATCATCGTGAAAAAATATTGGCGTCGGAGGGAAAATTCTCCAACAATATATGGTGATACAAAAGCGGCTCTGTCGTGTAGAGGACAGAGAAAAAGAGGAGTGAAAAAAGGGAGAGAAAAAAAGAGCGGATGTCTGAGTAAAGCCGTAGAAAAAGAGGGAGAACAAGAAAAAAAGGAGGGGGGTGGGGAACATGGCAGTTGCTTACTCGAATGAAAAAAAAAAAAAATGGTGAGTTGATGAAAAAATACAGTATAAGGTATATATTTTTTTAGCGTCGTATCCCGTGGCGACGCTCATTTTCCCGACGAACAATGCCTCGCCACACACCCGGACACAGCGCAAAACTCTTCACTGTCCGGTGTTTTACATTACGTAACACGACGGGGAGTTCGCTACATTACATTTCATTTGCAATGGCGTCAGTAAAATGTGTCATTTCCTCTACCGAAGATGGGAGATGTGTTGTAACCTATGATTGTATGTCCAACGAATTACAGATCTAAAAAAGGCAGAGCAACTTGAAATTTTATGATGTTCTCACTGATTCAAGGATGAAGTGATAAGGCTGTAGTGAAAATGTGAGGGTACAAGGTCACACTCGTGCTTTGAGAAGATTACAGACCGTACTCTACACTGATCTAGCACAGTAATATGGATGCTAGTTTCCATATATTTGCACACAACCAATCTAAAAAATCCTTTACAAATTACTCAATGAAGCTGATGTCCGCGCTATACTGAGAACCCTTCAAGCCGTTGCTGAATCTTTGAAATAATGAATGCCTGCGATGCTAAAAAAAAAAAAGAAAAAGAAAAAAAAAAGTAATAAAAAGATAAAATAAATAACTGACCAGCCGAATAAAATCCTCTGGCATCAGGAGGTATAGACACTAGAGAAAGACCAACCATAAGAGGATAACTTATAATGAAAACTGCCTGTAAGCTGAGTAGTAAGAAAGTATTTAGTCGAGTCCATTAATACCTTGAAATCAATGACGCATACGCGCTTGGAAACAATTTTTATGTATCCTTTCACAACATGATTTCTCTCTTCGCTGAAAAAGAAAAAAATCGTCTAAAAGTAGAAGGATTAATAAAGTAATCGGATTAACAGGGTTAACCTTGGGGTATTTATATTACCTCATCATCATGGTGTCTATTTAAGCGTATTCTCGCTACTCCCAACTTAGCAGAGTTGTCTAAACAGAGAGGTTATATATACCCTTCATTATCTCCTTCTGTAAAGAAGGGATTTCCAAAGATGGGGAAAGCTGTCTGTAGGTCACACATGGTTACACTTGTTCACACTTACTTAGTAGCTGCTATGGCCAGAATTATTTATTCACATTTATGGCCACAAACAAAAATATCACTTTTACACACACACACACACACACACACACACACACACACACACACAAAACATATTACCGGTATATAAGTAAAGAAGAAGGCATCTAAAGACAAAAAGCAGGCAAACTGTTTCTTCAAGCGAAAAAAAAAAAAAAAAAGAGCGCCAAATTCAAGACCCATTCATTTTGACATGTTCGGACACACTACGTAAAAAGAAAGAAAAAAAAAAATCACCGGCTGAGGGAAATATAAACAGAGCTGGACAGTTCCCATGTTGACCTGTTGTGCTTACATTTGACAGCAGGGGCGCACCCGGGGGGGGCAGGCCCGGCCCCCCCCCCTTAGCTCTCTGGGGTCCTTTAAAAATGTATATATATTTATTTCGATAACAGCAAAACATGAAAAATTGGCGAGTACAAAACAAAGAGTAACACATGAGCCAGCAGCTCTCTGACTCTAAACCTGCATGTGACCTCCCAGTAATTATCGGATTACCTGACCTCACCTCACTACGCCCCCCCCCCCTAGAAATTTCCTGGGTGCGCCCCTGTTTGACAAGGTCGCATTTCGTCACACTATCATACTACCGGCCAAACAAGGTCACATTCACAGTTACACAAGGTCACTTACGAGCTTATAGATCCATATGATAATCAATCACTCATACAAGGTTATTCTTATCGTGGCCTCATACAAAATTACACTTGTACACAAGCAAGGTCACAATTAGCATGGCCTTTTACGCAAATTCACGCTTGTCACACATACATTGTAACAAATCATGGTCTCTCATACAATTTCACACTCGTTACAAATACATGACCAAGCTTATCATGGTCTAACTTCTACAAATTCACACTTGTCACTCACACAGTCACATTTATCACTGTCTCTCTTATTCATACTCACCCTTGTCACAAATACAAGCTCACACTTATACAATTTCACACTTAACGTCACCCATACAAGCCCACACATACAATGATCTCACTTCGAACTCACACTTCTGGTCACATTTACAAGGTCACACTTACAAGGTGGCATTTCCCCCTTACCAGCACTTTTTGTCGTTGTCGTGAGGCCTAATGTAAGCGAGTGTAAAGCCATACACTTTTTATGACGCAATAAACACCCTGGCTTCAGCTCTCAGTCACTAAGCGAACACCTCTCTCTCTCTCTCTCTCAAACACACACACACACACACACACACACACACACACACACACACACACACACACACACACACACACACACAAAGACACGCGCGTCGGCGTCCCCCTTTTTCTGTTTATGGTACTCCTACAAGTTTTACTTAGACAAACACTAGAGGTCATGAGACCCTGTTCAAAGCCTTGTGGTCGACCCGGTAATCACCACTACACGTATCTGTACATCGGTTTTTAAGACACGACGGGAATACGTGGTTAATATTAATTCACCCCAGTCCACAAGATAAATTTATGTACGGGATGTTGTAGCTCATATATCTTTTTCGGTTTCAGAGCCATGACTGCATTAAATTGGTAGTGAGTTAGTGCCAGGTGTTATGTTGGGGTGTTTAAATAGTGGACAGCACCTGTCAAGCGGGACACCCAGTGATTTGTTAATGAGGAATGGTGGGTGACTGCCACAAGCATCCTCCCCACCCCCTTTAACTGTCACACACACATAACACCACCACGTAATGACCACAGCAACATCTGTCAAGTGTCTCGGGTTTTAAATATATATATATATATATATATATATATATATATATATATCTATATATATATATATATATATATATAATCATTTAGGCCTACATATATATATATATATATATATATATATATATATATATATATATATATATATATATATATATATGTACTGTATATCTATCTATCTATCTATATCTATACCTATATCTATCTATCTATCTATACGTGTGTGTGTGTGTACTGTATATCGGTACACTTGAGAATAATGGCAGTGCATTAGGGTAACTTCGCCAGCTTTCCTACTCTGCCTCTTCCAGTGCCCGTGACCTTTAGTCTTTCAAACACAGTTTGTCCAAGCATTTCAAAATAATTGGATCTGGCTTCAGCCTGTCTTTTGTTTGACTTTCGTTGGAGAGAAAATCTTTTGCAGAAATATTAGCCTCTGTTCCCTATTTACATTATAAAATATACCATAATAAACACGCTACCTTACTGATATTGTTCTAATCATATCCAAGGCATATAAAAAAAAAATCGATAAACCCTCTCCTCATCGCACATTTTCCAGCACTTTATTCTAGCCAAAGCCAAATATTGTCGCACAGAGGAGCGAATGAGTCATAGGTTAACATCAGCACTGTTAAGTTCTGCATGGTCAGGATAACCTTTGTATTGTATTCCAGCCAACGCCAGACAACTTTACATAATTTGAGTGTGAGAAAGACACTTGATTTTAAAAAGACTGTCAGTGATGTAACCTATAATACACAATCACATTCAGCAACGTGATTCCATTTTTTTTAATACCGTACGCTGTTAAGGAATTCTCGTGAGCAAAGTGATTCCAACTTTCTGAATATTGTATGTGATATTATAGACTTCCAGAGCGATTTTAACTTTCTGAATACTGATCATCACATTACAGATTCCCATTGAGTTAAGCGATTTCTTTCATTTTTCTTTATATTTAACACTATACAGCATATGTACTGACGTCAACATGAACATTCCAAATCCCATTTAGCACATTTGGCGTCCAGTTTAACACATCCTGGAGCGTCGAAATTACTTATACCCAAATAAGTTCATTCCCAACTCATTACTCGGGCTCGTCGAAATGCACGCCACCACTTGTTAGTGGTCATGGTGTGGGAGTGGCCCAGTTCCCACAGGTGAAAAGACCGATTATAGCAGCATTTTACAACATTAGCCTGGTCAGCTTCTTGTTCGTATTTTTAGTTAGTTGTTTTCCGGGGAGGGGCACTAAACCTCCGCCAACCCACTTGCTGCCACTCGATGTAAAGCTACCCTAAAAACAGGGTACCACTACACTAAGTAGGTGGATGATGGAAGCCCCCACCTACCATGAAGGCAATCATAAGAAGCAGGGAAGTGAGAATGGAAGTGAAAAAGTTATTACATGACAGTATTGTGATACCAACTCTAACGTGTGGAAGTGAAGCTTGGACGTTGTTGGAGGGACATAAGTCAAGAGTGAGAGCGGTGGAAATGAGTTATCTGAGAGAAGCCTGTGGAGTGACATGGAGAGACAGACTGGCAAATGAGGAAGTGAAGGAGCGTTGTGGTGTGGCTGTGGATGTGATAGGAAGCGTTAGGAGAAACACACTGAGGTGGTTTGGCCATGTGGAGAGGATGGAGAGTGAGAGATTGGCGAGGAGAGTGTATGTGAGTGAGGTGGAAGGGGAGAGAGGAAGGGAAGGCCAAAGATGAGATGGGATGGAGTGGAGAGGTATATGAGAGAAGGGGGTGTGAATTGGGAGCAGGGCAGTGAAATGGCGGGGGACAGGGTGACGTGGAGGCGATTTGTTTGAGGCCACCCCGTATAAGGGATTAAGGCGTCTGGCAATAAATAGATAGATAGATCCAGGTCAGCCTCCAACATTCACGGTTAGTTCCTGATACGTATGACCTACTTGGGCCTATGTATGTATGTACAGTATCTGTCTCAGTCTGTCTAAGAAATTTCATCCTTCTGCCTTGAAAACTGTGGATATTATAATTATACTCCGGAGAATTCTCTACCCGAATCCCCAAGTGTACTTCCTGTCGTGCCTACAATGTATCTGAGCTTATGAGTATACCCGTGCAAAATACCAGTCCTTTATCTTGAAAACTGGGGATTTTCTGCAGTGTTGGAGTAGGAAGCACAGTGTGGTAAGGGTTAACTCATTTTACCTCCACCTCTGGCGCTGAAAAGGAGCCTACACGTGGTGGCACTGTGTACCCTGGGTGGAGCGAATCAGCTGCTACGTTCACCCAGGAGCCAGATCTCATATTTCCCTGCACCTAGCCGGGGGGAGGGACCCTGGTACAACCCTTGTGTGGCGCTGTTTACACAAGGAGGCCCCGGTTCCCTACACAGTGTATGTGCGGTACTGCTGTATCGGTAGGACGGCCCCAAAGAAGCAGTGCTTGTCTGTGGTCGACGGGTCTACTCAACCAGAGAGATCGGAGTTAAGCAACAACAACCTTCACATCAGGTCAAACAAAATTTCTCTCCTTAATCTTGAAAACGACTTTTAACAAGCCGACTGAGAGACAAACAAGCTTGCCACCCGACCACCAGAGTAAATGCAGGAAACCTGGTTAGAATAGTGGTGATGGCGATGATGAATGAAAGAGTTCCATTAAGCACAGCAGTCCCCAACTTTTTTATTATATATGATTTAGTTGACGTGTCGCTGCGGGCCCCCTCATCCGTCATCAGGGAGACCGATGTGGCTGGCGCAGGAAATTGAATTATATAAACACGACGTTATTTCAGCGCACCGCCATGTTGCTGTCGGAGGCTGTGATTTCTTTTCCTCTCATTTTTTGTGTGTGTGATTCTGGGCACTGATTCGATAGCCTGTTCCCTGAGGTCCAGCAGTCGTCCATCGTGCCTCATACCACTCAGTCTCAGAATCTCTCCCACCTACACCCTAACCTTTCCTGTATACGCCCTGATTCCGCCCATATACGTCCAAATTTCACCCAAATATGTCCAAAATTCATCCAAAAGCGCAAAAATTCTGCCCCAATACGTCCAAATCCCGCCCCAAAACGTCCAAATTCCGCCCCAGTACGTCCAAATACCGCCCCACTATTTCCAAATTCCGCCCAATACGTCCTAATCCCGCCCAATACGTCCAAATTCCACCCCAGTACGTCCAAATTCCGCCCCGATACTATGAAGATGATGTAGCGCCACAATATTGTCTACTGCACATGGACAAAACTGCGTCAAGGGGAGAAAAGAATAATAAAAGCCCAAATCCCTATCTCTTATACGATTGAATTTAATTATGCGTTCGAATCCCATGTCTGTACCTCCAAATTACGTAAAAATATGGGGTACTTGTCCGTGTGTGTGTGTGTTTGTCTCCCCCTTTCTCTCTGTTCTATGACCGTCTCTCTGTTTACAAGTCTTTGTCTGTCTGTCCGTTTATATATCTGTTAATATGGCTGTCTGTTTATATCCATGTCTTTATGTTCGTCTGTCCATCTGTTTGTCTATTTTTCTGTCTGTCTTTTTCTAGCTGTCAGTCTGTGTGTCTGGCCATCTGCTTGTCTGCTTGTTTTCATGTTTGTTTATTTGTACAACTGTCTATCCGCTTGCCTTTTTGTGGCGGTATGTGCACTCTTTCCTTACATAACCATCTCTCTCTCTCTCTCTCTCTCTCTCCATATGTTTTTTCTCACATATACATCCACCATACACGCACGCACCATATGCTTTTTCAACCTTCACTCTCACGCACACTACACTACACTACACTACACACACACACACACACACACACACACACACACACACACACACACACACAGGACCCTTATTCATATTTTCTGTTAACAAACACACACTTTTTCTCACGCAACAATATCATCTTACACGTACACACATTTCATATTATGGTACTCTCTCTCTCTCTCTCTCTCTCTCTCTCTCTCTCTCTCTCACACACACACACACACACACACACACACAAGGACACATTTATTATACCGTACTCTCTCTGTCTGTCTGTCTGTCTGTCTCTCTCTCTCTCTCTCACACACACACACACACACACACATTTATTATACCGTACTCTCTCTCTCTCTCTCTCTATCTCTCTCTCTCTCTCTCTCACCTTCTATGCCCTTGTTTGTGTTGACTTCTCATTACAGTGTCTCCAGGCGGTTTCTTTGTCCAGCCTCCACCTCATTCCCTCCAGCTCTCTCTCCCTCTCTGTGTCAAGTATACATAGCGTACTCTCCAGCGAGCACACACACACACACACACACACACACACACACACACACACACACACACGAGAGAGAGAGAGAGAGAGAGACTTGCATTCGTCTCTTTTGCGCTGAATAAAATCTTTTTTAGGTATAGTCGCGGAGCGTGACTCTGAGGTTGTTATTATCGTGCCCTGGCAACCTACCATTCAAAAGTGCGTCTGATTTCGTGTATAATATGAGACACAAGTGATTCATGTATAATATGTTCATGTATAATAATATTCGTGTATAATATATGTGTGCATAATAATATAATTCGTGCATAATATGATACGAAATGGGACGCACTTTTGAATGGTAGGTTGCCAGGGTACCATAATGACAATCTCAGAGTAGTGCGCCGCGACTATAGTAAGATAAAAGGATAATCATACTGAATGTATTACTGGAGCCTAATTCTCATTTTTCCCACTCCGTAGCGAGCTGTGGGTGGACAGGCACGGCTCGTTTCCAGGAGGAGGAGGAGGAGTCCTAACAGAAAGAGTTGTCTAATAACCGGAAAAAAACGCCGTTGCACAGCTAACTATGCTATTATTAACAAAACAAAACAAAAAACAATGTTCATGGGTTACCAATGGCATTACCTGTGCAACCATGAACTTCAGCAAAACCCAGAAAAGAAGAGGAAAAAGAAAGCGAGAGAGAGAGAGAGGTTAATGGAGTGGAAGTTCGGTGTAAATCTTGGTGGAGTTACAACACAAGAAAAACGACTACAGAGGAGAGCCACTTTTCGCTGCAATAAGACTGGGATTTTAGGTCTTGATTTCAGAGTGCCGTTGAAGTGTTGAAATATCCGCTTCAACTTGGTTTAAAATTGCTAACTCTCCCTCTTGAATGCTTAGCTGTAACAATGGATTAACAACCGGATATGGCGCTAGTCATGAAGATGTGTTATGGAATGGATGCAGAGGCGAAGTATTGTCTTATTCCGTCAATGAGCTACGGGGATGAATCTGTAAAAGGGCGAAAAATCTCAGCCAAGTTATGATGAACGAACAAAAGTATTTTATTCGTGTGTCATGCCCATAAAAACTATGTCGCTATTAAAAGAACATAAAATAAATATCAAACGACAGAATACCATGGAACAACAATATGATGTGCTACTTTTACCTCACCTAGGCTCAGATTTTCGTACTTCTGCAGCTTATTTCACGTACCTCAGTGACAGAAGGAAAACTTCGGTAAAACATCCTTTCCATAGCACTTATTTGTGACTAGCATCATATTCTAGCGACCATCATATTCTAGTGTTAATATGTTGTTAAAATTCAGCATTTAAAATGGAGAGATGGCAACTTTTGGCTAACACAGTGTGCAAGATGTATAGAAAACCTAAGTTTATGAGAATAAGACTACAAGCATCCCATCCTGAGCGATTTAATTTTTGTTACACCTTGTTATTGTTTAATATGTTACTTTAATAACGACGAACACTGTATAAGACCCGGAAATGTGAATATGAACACCAAGATATTCACTCTCAGATGAATAAAATCGTCTAACGTTAGCTGGAATAGAGTAATCCGGTTGTCCCGAGCAGGAGAAGGTTAATGGTAGTATTATTAATAACGACGGGCTTTACTCTAAAGCTGAATAAATCGTCTGAATCCTGGAATATAGTACACCACTCATGCTGAGCTTGTATGTAAGTATTTATGTATGTATGTATGTTTGTATGCATAAAGGTATGTATGTATGCTGAACCTGTACGTATGTTTGCATGTACGAAACAAAACTCCACAGCCTGACAAATGCTTGGACCAAAACTTTGTGTAGGCAACCATTAGAAGTTCAACAGCTGACATTACGATACGAGTTTGGCTCAGACTGATGTCCTATGCGGGGGCGATGGATTATATTGTATTTCTGGGATAGACTAGATGAATGAAATTTGGGTGGCGGAGAGTACTGAGTTTTGCAAGTACATGAATTAGTGTGTGTGTGTGTGTGTGTGTGTGTGTGTGTGTGTGAGAGAGAGAGAGAGAGAGAGAGAGAGCAAACTGATTTCCTCTGGTGGAATATATTAGTTATTACTTTTCTAGGCTCTGACTCCAACACAACAAGCGGTCGCAAATGTGCTCGTTAGGTACCATACTAACAATCTTGACCTGGGGGGGGAGCAAAGAAATAGGCGTGGTGAGCAAAGGAATGGGCGGGATGGGCTGCAAATAAGGTGGGGGCTACGGATGCAGGAGGGGAGTATACCTTGTGAAAATATATGTTGCAGGATCAGTAGTTTGAGTGCAATGAAGGTGTACAGTATTTAAAATCATACGCAGAGAATGAGTGTTGCGGGGGGTTAAAATGAGGTGGGGGACAAAGAATTAGGAGGGATGAGTTGGATTTATGGTGTGGGGGTTGGGGAGATGCCATGAGGACAATCACAATGAAACTGAGTTAAGTAGGATTAATAGTTTGAGTGCAATATAGATGGACTTCAAAGTTTTCTCACACACACACACACACACACACACACACACACACACACACACACACACACACAACGGATAAGCACGCGTTGTTCTCATACGTCTGGCGTCCCGTGATGAAAAAAAAAAAAAAAGCTGGTAGGGAAGAAGTTGAGAACAGAAACTTCCTCTGGTCACGAGAATATGACCCTTTGTTCCCTGGATATTATTGAGGCACCAATGTCTTTTACTACACCACGGTCAAGAGTGTGTGTGTGTGTGTGTGTGTGTGTGTGTGTGTGTGTGTGTGTGTGTGTGTGTGTGTGTGTGTGTGTGTGTGTGTGTGTGTGTGTGTGTGTGTGTGTGTGTGTGAGAGAGAGAGAGAGAGAGAGAGAGAGAGAGAGAGAGAGAGAGAGAGAGAGAGAGAGAGAGAGAGAGAGAGAGAGAGAGAGAGAGAGAGAGAGAGAGAGAGAGAGAGCAGAAGGTACACGGTTTAATACTAGTAAAATTGAAAACACTTTCATGCTGTTGCTTTTGTGTTAGTGTGACTGTCGTTTTACACACACACACACACACACACACACACACACACACACACACACACACACAGTCTCTCTCTCTCTCTCTCTCTCTCTCTCTCTCTCTCTCTCTCTCTCTCTCTCAGTAATACACTTACTCTTTCAAACTATAAATCACTTACTAGTTTTCTAATTCTCTCTCTCTCTCTCTCTCTCTCTCTCTCTCTCTCTCTCTCTCACACACACACACACATTCACTTCCTCATTTACACTTACTCACTCACTCATACACTGTCTTTCACATTCAATCACAGGTTTACACTCTCACACTGTCATTCACACTTTCGCTAACATACCATCACCCACTCTCTCATGAACATTCATTCACACTCAACACATATTCACTCCTATTCACATTCACTTCCTCTCCCAGTTTCATTCACTTGTTCTCACACACTCTCACATTCACTTTCCCTATCATTCTTAATCTCATTCACACTGCCTCACTCTCAGTCACTCACACTGTCGGACACTCAGGAACTTCCAAACTGATTCGATTTGAGCACTTGTTTATTTACTTTTCTTTCTTTCTTTCTTTTGTTTTTAGGAGGGTTTAGGTTTAGGTAGGGTCAAGCTAGGCTAGGGTAGGCTAGGTTAGGTTAGGTAGTTATTAAGCGGTGACTTACATACGAGTATAGCCAATAGCTACCAACCTCCAAGAGTTAGAGACAGACAGACAGACAGACAGACAGACAGACAGACAGACACACACACACACACACACACACACACACACACACAGTAATTTGTCGGCCTCGGAACGCAACGTGTCCAGTTTTCCGAAATGAACTGATCTTGATTGACTTTTTTTTTTTTTTTTTTTCTACACGACTATTCTCTGGATGAAGCAAAGTTTTTTGACTACCAAACTTCGCTTAACTTTATACTTCTTTTTCAAAGCATAATAAACAAGAGGTGCCATGCACAACAAACCTCGCCCGAAAGTAGTTAATTTATTTTAATCCGTTTTCAAGTTATAGCCCTCTGAAAATCTGTGCTCTTGTGTTTTTCCTTTCAACGTCACGTAAGGGCAAAGGTTACAGTACCAATTAACAGCCCATCTGGGACTTCCAGAATGCTGACAACAGTAAATATCAATCTGCAACCTGTTATAGCTCCCTGAATATCCGTGACCTTGAGTTTGACCTTTCAAGGTCACTCAAGGTCAAAGGTCTTGGTGCCAAATGAAAGCCTATATGGGAGTTCTTTTATGCTGATAATGGTAAATATCTCTATCTTCAACTGGTTTCAAGTTATAGCCCTCTGAAAATCCGTGACCTTAATTTTGACCTTTCAGGGTCATTCGATTGCCTCCAAAATTTAATCACTTTCTTTTGGAACTAGTGTCCACATATCTTGAAAGTTTCATGTAATTTCCTTCCGCGTTTTTCAGTAATGTTGCTAACACAGAAAAACAAAGAAACTACCAAAAACAATACCTCGCCGGACTCCGCCAGGCCAAGAAAAAAAAAAAAATACTGATCATGGAGAGCAGCACTTCTAGGAATTTCAAAGCGATCGGAGGATGATATATTCAAACATTTCTGATAGCTTCCCTGTCGTCATTTGGATTTGCTGCAGGATGAACTGAACACTTGGGGAATATTCTGCAGTGCTCTTTCCTAGTCAATCCTGCAGAAACGAGATATAACCTACAGCAATTTTCCTTCCTTAAATAATATGGCTTTTCTTTCGTAGTATCTATCTATCTATCTATTGCCAGACGCCTCAATCCCGTTTGGGGTGGCCACAAACAAATCGCCTCCAAGTCGCCCTGTCCCCCGCCATTTCACTGCCCTGCTCCCAACTCACACCCCCCTCTCTCATATACCTCTCCACCCCATCTCTCCATCTCATCCTCGGCCTCCCCCTCCCTCTTTCCCCCTCCACCTCACTCACATACACTCTCTTCGTCAGTCTTTCACCCTCCATCCTCTCCACATGGCCAAACCACCTCAGTGTGTTCCTCATAACGCTTCCTATCACATCCACATCAACACCACAACGCTCCTTTATATCCTCATTCGTCAGCCTGTCTCTCCATGTGACTCCACAGGCTCCTCTTAAATAACTCATTTCCACGGCTCTCACTCTTGACTTGTGTCCTTCCAACAACGTCCAAGCTTCACTTCCGTACGTTAGAGTTGGTATCACAATACTGTCACGTAGTAACTTTTTCACTTCCATGCTCACTTCCCTGTTTTCTATCACTGCTTTCAAAGAACCAGCAACCTTTCTTCCCTGCTGTACCCTTTCAAGCACTTCACCCTCCAAACCTCCATCCTTACTCATCACACTACCCAAGTACTTAAACGTACTCACATTTTCCAATTCCACACCATCCAACCTCGCTGTACATTCACTGACTTCACCTCTCTCAAAGACCATCACTTTACTCTTCCCTACATTCACCTTTATATTCCGTTTCTTACACACTCTCTCAAACTCATCCACCAAGCCTTGCAGCTCCCCTTCGTCTTCACTCAACAACACGGTATCATCTGCAAACAACAGTACAGGGAGTTTCCAAACACTATCCTCTCTCACCAGGGCCACTCCAACATCCACTACCCTACCTTGTACCTCTTTTATTACCCCATCCATGTACAGATTGAACAACCATGGAGACATGACACATCCCTGTTTCAACCCAACTTTCAAAGAGAAAAATTCACTTAGTTCACCATCCACACGCACTGCAGCCTTCGCACCATCGTACATACTCTTCACAGCATTCAACAACTTCCCATCTATTCCATATATTCTTAACACTTTCCACAATCCTTGTCTATCCACCCTGTCATATGCTTTCTCCAAATCCATGAAAGCCGCATACAACTTCTTTCCCTTCTCTCTAGAAACTTTTCCACTAAAGATCTGAGAATGAATATCTGATCTACACAACCTCTTCCCTTCCTAAAGCCTCCCTGTTCTTCTCCAACTAATTTCTCTGTTCTTTCTCTAACTCTGTCAATAAGTATCCTACCATACACTTTTCCTATTATACTAAGAAGACAAATGCCCCTATGATTACCACACACTTCTTTTCCCCCTTTTCCTTTCTACAAGGGAATAATTATACCTGACTTCCAATCCTCCGGGACTCTACCTTCCTCCCAGGCCAATCTGCACATCTTCCACATCCATTCTACTACTATCTCTCCCCCATGCTTCAGCATTTCACCACACACTCCATCAATTCCTGGGGCTTTCCCTGATTTAACTTTCTTCATTGCTTCCACAACTTCTATCCTACTGATTTCTTCCTGTCTTCTCACCTCCCTCCTTCTCCCAGCCATTCCCCAGCCACTTATACTTGCATTACTTCCATCCTCCACGTTCAACAATTCCTTAAAGTGTTCTCTCCATCTGCTCACTTTTTCTCCCTTCTCCACTAGTAATCTACCATTTTTATCTTTCACTCCCCTGCTAACTTCACTTCCACCCTGTCTTACTCTTTTCACCTCTTTCCAGAACATTTTCTTACAGTCCCTCCACTTTACACTCAAATTCCTTCCAAATTCCTCATCCACTCTCTTCTTACTCTCTCTTACTAATTTTTTCACCTCTCTCTTTCTTTCTACATATAACTCTCTCTTCCGCCTCGTAGTAGCAGCAAGAAAATGAGGTTATGCATTCTTTTTTATGCCCTTCTTGTAAAATTTAATAGGAACGAATGAATGAATGAATGTATGTATAAATAATAAATAAAAACGTAACAACGATAGGAAATGGATCATAAAGGGTCGTGGTTTCAGAACGGATCTTCGTCTTCTTTTTTTCTTTGGAAGGGAGATGTTCTTTGCACGATATATATTTTGATTTCTGAAAATATGAAAAAGAAGAAATGAAAAACAAAACAAAAAAGTAGTGCTCGTTAGTTGCCGTCAAGCCCAGACTTCTCAAAACGAATAGGTGTTGATTTGGGCTTTGTTTGGCAACGTTTTTCTGAAGAGACAACGTTCACAGTGCACTTTTTCATGGGTTGAGGCTTTATTGTGTGTGTGTGTGTGTGTGTGTGTGTGTGTGTGTGTGTGTGTGTGTGTGTGTGTGTGTGTGTGTGTGTGTGTGTGTGTGTGTGTGTGTGTGTGAGAGAGAGAGAGAGAGAGAGAGAGAGAGATAATTTGACTTATGGCGATGGGAACCCACTGTTGGTCCCTTTCGTCTTTGTTAATTTAAGCCGTGATATTTAAGCCGTGATAATACCGCAGTTACCTATATAAATCTGGGCGAATGGAACCACGATTAACCCCCTCTCTCTCTCTCTCTCTCTGTTCACTTTTATTTTTCATTGACATATATTCCATTTCCTTTTACCATGTTCTTTGTGTTCCTTGTTACTGTCTCTCTGTCTGATATCACTTTTTACATTTCTTTCTTTGTCCTTTTTCCTTTTTTTATTCTTCTCTTATTCAGGATGTCGGTGGAGCCTTTAAATTGGTGTGGATGGAGCTTTTCATTATGAGGCACGACATTACCCAGTCACCTGCCGATACAATTAACCTTCTGTCACCTTTGTTTCGTTGTCTGTCTGTCAGTAATTCTGTTTTCCTCTTTGTGTGTCTTTCTGTCTGTCTCTCTACCTGCTTCTCAGTCTCTCTCTGTCAATCCCACTCTGCCTACCTGTCTGTCTAAAGCTTATTCTTGAGCGGTACAAAAGGTGATGGTGAAGGTGATGATGGCGATGATAATGATGTTGAAATGATGTCAGTGGGCCCTGTAATGAGTGTGAATGAAGCTTGTAATTATACGGCTATAAATTACTCACTCACTAGCCAACGCAATTAACCTTTTGTCACCTCTCTCTCTCTCTCTCTAAGCCTACAGGGAGATATAACCCTAACTAGCAGCACAACTAACCTTTGTCACTTTCCCTCTCTATTTCTGTCTCGAGCTATTTACTGTGCGAGTATTCTATTTATTTATTATATTTATATATCATTATGGTCTCTAACGCGAATCTCCCTCTCTCGCCCAATATTCTTCATAATTAAGATGATAACATGATTAAAACAGGCACAAAAGAACAAAATCAATCTTTCTTTGGCGATTACTGGGAAAGTAATCAGGAGACTGAACGACCACGCTGGACGGTAACTTTTAGGTGTTACGTAAATCAGTATATTCATCCAGTCTCAGTCTATAAAGGTGTCGGCAATACTTTTCATACCACACTCATCTATCTACCTGTCTATTTATCTATCTACCTACTTATCTATTTACCTATCTACCTATTATCTGTCTATTACTAAACACTGACACGACTGACAACATATCTACAACTTTATCTATCTACAGGGTAAGCATCGACACTATACAAAACATTATACTGAATGTAAATAGGGCATGATATATAAATACACTGGCAAGAAATAGATAGCCTTCTAAGTTTCTCTCTCTCTCTCTCTCAATTCGATTTATCATGCTCTCTGTCCGCCTGTCTTTCGTCATTTTCTGGTCTGTTTTTCTCACTCTGTCTTGTCACGTTTTCTTCTCTCTCTCTCTCTCTCTCTCTCTCTCTCCTTTGTGTGCTTCTGTCAATATTACTTTAGAACGTTGTTTCAGCTGTCTGTCACTGTCTCTCACCTCTATTCCTTTATTTGCTCTCTCTCTCTCTCTCTCTCTGATATTTGCTTTTATCTTCTTTGTCTCTTTCCTTCCCTTGATCTTACTATCTCTCTCTCACTCATTCTCTTTTTATTTATCTTGCTCTCTTTATGCATACCCTTTTTTCTCTCCCCTCCTTTGTGCTTTTGTGTGTGTGTGTGTGTGTGTGTGTGTGTGTGTGTGTGTGTGTGTGTGTGTGTGTGTGTGTGTGTGTGTGTGTGTGTGTGTGTGTGTGTGACTTAGCTTATGTGTCTTATTGTCTGTCAGTCTTTCATTCCATCTGTCTACCCTTCTGATTTTGTCTGGATCTATCTATCTATATCTCTGTGATCATGTCAACTTGTTCCTACCCCCGCCCCGTCTCTCTCTCTCTCTCTCTCTTTCTCTCTCTCTCTTTCTTTCTCTCTCTCTCTCTCTCTCTAACAACCACTTACACGCATAATATTTGCTAAGGCATGCATTTTGAGCGTCTATGTGCTTGTAAACAGACTCTAACCCAGGCACAAGTAGGGTACTTATTGGCAAGCATATTCTCACTGAGGCAAATAAGTTCACGGGCAAGAAAGCAACTACTCACACACAACAGCGAATACACACACACACACACACACACACACACACACACACACACACACAGCTGGAAACAGTCAAGTATAATAATCATTATTTATATACATTCCTAGGCATGCACATAAATACACAAAGTCATTGCACACTTACAATGAGCTATGGCATGATTGCGATGCTGGAATGATTAGTTTAAGAGAGTTACGACAATATGTTTGTCTGTCTGTCTTTTTGTCCCTTTTTTTTTTTTCCGTCTATCATTGGAGACAAAATTTTGCCTACTATTTCACTGCGTCTTTTTCACATTCGAAGCATGTCCGTCACTTCCCTACCTGACGTATTATATCAGAATCACCAGTGGGAAAGAAAAACATACCAGCCTCTTTCAGTTACTGAATGTTAGCCGACAGGGGATGGTTGAGAAGTAGGCGAGATTAAAAATCAACGAGATTTTGTTCCTAACTGTACACGAGTTTTCAAATGACTACTGCCTTATCTTCAACAACACACAACGCAGAACTTATTAACTCTCAATAACCTTCGTGTTATATTTTCCCTCATGGTCTACATAGGAAAGATAAAAAAAATGCGAAATCAGCTTCTCAAGAGTAGGTGTGCAGAACTGACTCCGGGCTTCTTCAACCCCGAACAGTTGCTGACTCTGTACGGAAGTTTTATTTTCCCTATGTGAGGCACAGTTCTCACGTGGGGAGGGAGGGGGGGCATACCACATTCAGCTCTTCGAAAAAAAATAGAGCTAAAGTCTTTTCATCTCATCAAAGCTCTTCCTTTCACTGATTCCCTTCATCCTCTATCACCATTCGCCGCTGTGTTGCATCTCTCTTCATAAGCGTCGTTTCAATAACAACTTGTCTTTTGAACTCTTACAGTCTTTCAACATTGCAGCAGGAATGCAGCACCCGTCTCGTTACACAGTCTTACTTCTATTCTCTCCAAATCTCTAAAGAACCCGAAATTCCCAGTCTTTCACGCACAGGAAGTATAAACGCTGGAGCTGCCTTGTTTAATCTGTTTTCCCACTGCAAAGACCTCTGACCTTTTAAATGCAATATATCCAACAGGCCCGACATGAACAAATCTTAAAGCTGGTATTATTTTGTGCAACGTTGTTTACAGAGGATAATATGTGCAGGTCTCCAGCTTTTCTCTCTCCTCTGAACAAAATTATATATACAGTATCTGCCTCCTTCCCTCTCTCTCTTGATGCTGGAAATAACCTAGTATGAGAGTTGGAGGAGAGCCTGCCGATTTGTTTGTCTGTCTCAGTCTAAATATATCTTCCCCTGGCCTCTCCCCTCCCCCCTTTTGACTTATACACATTGGCAGATTCTAATATGAGCAGTGATATTGCGTCGAGAGCAAATGGACGGTTCTGTATTGCAGCCAGAATGACACTCCTCCTACTTCCAATGTTTTACTTTTCCCACTTTTTTTTTTTTTACCTACCACTTTTGTACAAGTGGAAACAGATCAGTGATGATGATGATGATGATGATGATGATGATGATGATGATAATGGTAAAGATAACGATGATGAAAATTATGACGATAGTAACAATGATGATGATAATGACAGATAATGACGATTTACGCAAACGATGCTGATGCTGGGTATGATAATAATAATGACAACGATGATGATGATGATGATGATGATGATAAAACACTGGGTGGTTACAACGTACATAATTCTGACGAGTAGAACGTAACAGTAAAAATGGTGGCAGCAGACAAGAACAGTGAACATGGTGTACGCTGATATGAACTATGACAAGAGTGATACTGCGAACGCCTTTTTTTTTTTTTTTAGTTTATTTTTGCTACCTCCAGTCGATTTTATTCAGTTTTAAGACAGACTTTTCGAACTAGTAGGGCTGGATACAGCCATCGTTGATCCCTTTCTCCACCAAGAAATTTACCTATACTGAATTAAATCGTCAGTCTGCAGCAAAGAAAAAAAAAAAGAAAATAACACCCTCGGGATGAAGGGGTCATTTTTGCAACTCAACAAGAATAAACAGCGATAAAAGCGGCAGTGATTTTGTTGCAAACAGAAATGAACAGTGCAAATTGTAGAAAGACACGAGAAATGAAACGGCGCCAGTAAAATCAGTGAAATGAGATAACAGTAGCAGAAACAACAGTAACAGAAGACAATAACAGCAAACATGAGTGAAGGCGCTGTCAAAGAAACAACTTCCTTCCCAGCTGCGTCTGATTAAAATTTACAACTAGCGAAAAAAAAAAAAAAATATAGCTCTAACGATGTGTGTGTGTCAGATGATTCGACTTTTCGTTCTGTATTTCGTCTACCCTTGAAGACCCATCTCCCTGTACAACCTTTCGCGTCAGTGCTTCAGTAACAGTGATTTTGGTTGCGGTGCTATTTTCTGCTAACTCCACATGATTTTAGCAGTTTTTTTTTTTCTCTACTTTCACACAATCTTAGTTTTTTTTTTTGTTTTTTTTTTCTGTTAACCCCACTCAATCTTAACAGTTTCTTTCTTTCTTTATTTATTTTTTGCTAACTCCACACGATCTTAGCAGTGTATTTTTGCTAACTACACACAATCTAAGCAGTGTATTTTTTGCTTACGAGACACGACCTAACCTGTGTATTTTTTGCTAACTCCACACGATCTAAGCAGTGTATTTTTTTGCTAACTACACATGATCTAAGCAGTGTATTTTTTTTTTTTTGCTAACTACACACGATCTAAGCAGTGTATTTTTTGCTAACTACACACGATCAAAGCAGTGTATTTTTTGCTAACTACACATGATCTAAGCAGTGTATTTTTTGCTAACTACACACGAATTAGTAGTGTATTTTTTATTATTTGCTAACCCCTCTCACTGTCAAGGGCTCTCCTCCTGTGAAATAAATGCCCCGTTGCCGCACGAACAAAATGAAAATGGCGTCCTAGTTCTGAGGGTGTTTAACAGTGCAATTAAGGCAGTGAAACAGTAATAACACGAGTGACCAACAGTAGCAGTAGACATCAATGTACAGTATTATTAGTAACAGGGGTAATCGTGCAAGGAAAGTAAGAATATTACTAGTAGCAGTGGTGATGGCGAAAGGGAAACTAATAGTATTACTAGCAGCAGTGGTAATGGTACAAGGAAACTAGAAAGGAAATGACAATGGTCTTGTTTTTTTTTGTTTTTTTTTTTACAATGAGTTATATAGTGAAATCAGCAACAGTGACAACGGTAAAGTAGATAAGAACGGTGAACAGTGATATCAGTGGCAGCGAGTGGTGAAAAGATATGAACAGTGATAACCGTAAATGCATCCATGAACCGTGGCCTCGATGCACTCTAAATTCTAAAAATAAACAGCAACGGTGAGAATATTAACAGCAACAGTAACAACACTTGGCTAAAAGTAGACAAAAACAGTGAACAGGAGCGAACACACACACACACACAGATGGGAACCAACTGCACCTCCCTACCAAGTAGTGATTAAAACTTTGGTATTATCGCCTCGACAAGAGTAATTTTGGTAGCAACGTTAAGGGTGCAACCAAATGTGAACTGAAAGACGGTGTTTTTGGTGGCAATGTGGTGGAAAGAGAATTGAGCAGCGGTATTGGCGCAACTAAATATGAACAATTTCTAGTGATGGTAGTTTCGTGGCAATTAGAACTGTCTATTGCCAGACACATTAATCCCGCAAAGGGGAGGCCACAAACAAATCGCCTTCAAGTAGCTCTGTCCTTTGCCATTAGGCTTCCCTTCCTCAAACCCACACCCTTCTTCCTCATATCTTTCTCCACTCCATCCCTCCACCTCATCCTTGGTATCGCACTCCTCCTCTCCCCCTCCACCTCACTCACATACACTCTTCTGGTCAGTCTCTCACTCTGAACATTGCAATTAAATATGAAAAGCTACACAGTGATTCTGGTGGTAGGGGAAAAAAAAAAAGGTATTTCAAAAAGACAAGAACAATTATGGTACAAACTAAACATGAACAGAAATACACTGATAATAGCGACTGTTAATGGCGTAACAAAAATAAAAATGAACAGTACTACAGTGATAACAGTGGTAGCAGACAAGAACAGTGAGCATCAGTGAAAGGTGCAAATGGCCGAGACGCACCTGTACGACCAGACCAGGTAGTAATTAAACTTTGGGACAGCTGCCTCGATAACAGTGATTTTGGCGGCAGTGTTAATGGCAGTGATAATGGCAGAAGCACAGGAACAGTAATAATGGTGCAATCAATCATGAACGGATAGAAAGGCGAACACTTTTGAACACTGATAACGGTTACACTAGCCAAGCACAGTGGACATGGAGTAAACAGATATCAGCAGATAAGAGATAACGGTAACGGTAGCAGCAGACACGAACAGATAAGAGATAACAGTAACGGTAGCAGCAGACATGAACAGATAAGAGATAACAGTAACGGTTGTAGCAGACAAGAAGAGATAACGGTAGCAACGGTAGCAGCAGACATGAACAGATGAGATAATGGCAACAACAGTGGCAGCAGACATGAACAGATAAGAGATAACGGTAACAACAGTAGCAGCAGATATGAACAGATAAGAGATAATGGCAACAACAGTGGCAGCAGAAATGAACAGACAAGAGACAACGGTAACAACAGTAGCAGCAG
>NC_137015.1:8116544-8194044 GCF_032717465.1 Coenobita brevimanus
ATCTCTCTCAGGTGAAAACAAAGCGATTATAGTTAGAAAGTTAGAAAAATGTGCTTAACACTGATACGGCTAGACTCATTTCACTCTGACCTAGCCCAGATTTTCGTCCTCTTGGTGCTTTTTATCCCGCAGCCCAATGAAAAAAAAAAAAAAAAGAAAAAAAAAAGACGGTGCTACTACTCTACACCCTATCCACAGCACTTCTCAGTGACTAGCATCATATTCAAGTGTTAATATACTGTTACAACTCAGCATTCGGAATAGAGAAATGGCAATTTTTGGCCAAGTTAGAGGCTGGGAATTAGGGTCGCATTTTAACTGGCAAAGGAAACCTCGTAGCACCTCTTCCTAAAGTGATTTATTCTCATCATTGCGCATCAATATCCTCTAGTGTGTTAATAATGCAGACTACGTCGATATTAAAATGATATAAATAACATGACTAAAAATAGTGGCATAATGTAAAAAATAAATCGCTATGGAGGAGTTGCTGCGTAACCACACAAGGTAAAATTATTACGATACTTCTAGGTTTCATGTCAGTGGTAATTGTTTTCCCTTCCTCCTTTCCTATAACATTAGCACGTCATTTTTTTCTGTACTTCACGGTGTTTCTTCTCACTTTTTCTTGCCAGTTTCGGCGGGAAGGTTAGGCGGGCGGGGGAGAGACTTGTTAATTTCTTTTGTTTTATTCCCGTAGTCAAATCGTACCTCCTTACTCAGGAACAATCGGCCCGCTGAATATCCTCCTAACATATTTGTCTTGAATTCGTATTTTTGTCCACCGAGGATACTCCCTAGCAACTCTTCCTTACAAGTTTAGTTTTGCAAATGACACGTTATTATTATTATTATTATTATTACTATTATTATTATTATTATTATTATTACCGTGTATTATATTTATTCAGACTCCATCGATATCTAAAACATACACATAACACACGAGAAATGTGAGCTTTGTAGTAGGTAAAATAAATCGCTACGGAAGAGGTGTTAAGCAGCCTCTTCAACCGACGAGTATATTATCCTTAATTTCACTAAAAAAGTATAAGCCATCATGCCGTACGTATCATTCTGAAACACGGACATCGTGAAATATGGGGCACCATGTAATTATAAATGCAAATATTGTCCTTGGTAATTACTAGGACTCGAAATCGCTTAAATCGTCACACTGAGTGGTATATTTTTAAGGCCAATATGTTAATAGATTCATATGCGCCTCTAAAACTCGCTCATTTCCACAACCATCGAGCCCCAGGTGTGCGATACTTTTTTGGATGATTGTACAGTTCCATGAAGATATAACAATTTAGGCCCGACTTGGACTTTCTTCAGCTATGGGTTCTCTTAATACAGAGTGATCCATATATAACGTAACTCTTCCACTCCGCTAGGCCATTTCTCGTGTGTTGCGGGGACGGCTTGGTCGACGTCAATACTGTTCTAGCCGGCATTACTGAATCATTTCCTACTCCCACTGCTTCATCCACGTCCAAACCAGCAGACTGAGCCGTACCCGCAACACATCAGATGCCCCCAATTAGGTTTCTAGTGAAGTGCTATTTACGGACCACCTTGTATGTAAAGTGGGTCTAAAGCCCGACAAAAATCCCCAAAGGCTATAACTTCATAATGTTGGTATATTTCTTCCCTCTAAGCGTATGTTCTGCTCCTATGTGAACATCTTACAAGAGCCTTCTAACTTTGTTGTCCTTTTCTTAAGCTCAAAGAATTATAGTCTCTCTCTCTCTCTCTCTCTCTCTCTCTCTCTCTCTCTCTCACACACACACACACACACACACACACACACACACACACACACACACACACTCGAAAAAAAGATGACAAGAAAGCCTCAAAAAGGATCACTATGTCTGCTGCTGTCTGCTTTCCTTTGTACCCCTTTGTACTCCTTTGTATTGCAGAGATAAACACCCCGCTGATCCCAGCTGCACGCACTCCCAGCCCATTAACACTCCCTGCCTACATTAGAATTCCGCTGTGACAATGAAAAAGAGTAAATTCGTCCCCAGAGCTTCATCAACCCGAGAACGTCATTTATATAATATCCTTGCTACCGAAAAGAAGATCTGATACAGGTTAGGGGAGATCTCAAGTGAAGGATATATCTAATCCCTCCAGTTGGAAAGGCCACTTCAAAACTGAATTTAATCACCCAATAGCGGCCACAATCTGTAGAACTAGGTAAATTATAAAGCACGTCACTGTAGTCGTAGCCGTAGTACTTTTCCCCTTAACTTGGCACATATTTTTATTTTGTGGGTTATTTTGCGAAACTCAAAGACCGAATATAATCATGCTACGGCTTAACATACTTTCCATAACACCTTGTGACTAACATCAAATTCTAATTTTAACCTCTTGCTACAGCTTGGCACTGAAAATGGAGGGACGGCAGTTTTAAGTCAAGTTTGAGTAAAAATGAGAATAGTAGTTTAACACCACGCACATCTGAACGTGAACCCAGTAGACTGCAGGCCAAAGCTATTCTTCTTCCGCAGTCCATCATCATCCTTCGAAGTGATGCAAACGGGAATGAGGGACGTTTGTAAAGCCGGGTAGTTCCACCGCCCGGTTATATCGGTGCCACCACATGACGGCACCTCCCTCTAGTACCACGTCATCGCAGTAAACTGGTTAAACATTCTCTTCACACAGCCCGTTCCAGTCCACACATTTCCACTATACCCATTCCCACTGCACCCAGTCCAACTACATCCAGTCCCACTACACCTATTCCCACTGCACCCAGTCCATTTACACCCAGTCCCACTCCACACTCCACCAAGTCCCGCTCCATCCATTCCCACTCCCACCCCACCGACTCCCACTCCACCCTTTCCCGCTCCAACCGTTCCCAGCCCACTCCCAAGCCACTCATTCTCACTCCACCGATTCCCACTCCTCATTTCCACCGCAACCAGTCCCGCGCCACCCACAGAGGGGCCACAAAGCCGGGTCGTGGCACATGTCTGGCAGCGTACGAGTCGCTTTAAAGTCGTTTTCCGCTTGTTTGTCAGCAGCGCTCGCTAATATCACGCGGGTGCCGGGGGGGGAGGGGGTAGAGGGCTAAAGGAGCTGTAAGTGGCGGCTGCTGTAACCTGTCACTACGTGGAGGGGGGCTGAGGGGAGGGGGGGTTTGATATTAATGAAAACGTGCAGTGAATGTCGGGTGTTATTATCAAGGGGGCGTATTATGGCTCAGGCCTTCTTAACGTAATCAGGGAGAGGTCTGTCGTGTGCCCGAATTATATCGCTTTTGACGTTAACCACGACAATTAAATAAATAAATAAATGTGCATAAATAAACAGATAAGCAGATACATAAATAAATAAATAAAATAAATAAATAGGTAAATAAATAAGACATCCTCGACCGTAAGTCTTTCAAGGGTGAGTGCATCCTGTGGGAGTGCGATGATACCACTGAGAGTTCGAAACATGCTGGGTAGTTCAGGCGCATATCTGCTAATATTACAATGGGTTATTTTTCCATTGTCTAACCTGCTATTAAGGACTGTCATGTTGGTGCTCTATTTCCGTTGAATATTTGGTATTGCTGTAAAAAAAAAAAAAAAAGCGATAAGGATTTGAGAATGAGTTCTGATAAGGAGTGCATGAAGATATTCTGTTGAGCGACTGTCTCTCTCTCTCTCTCCCCCCCCCTCTCTCTCTCTCTCTCCGGTGCTCAGGTGTGTCAATTTACAGAGTACTGGCACGACAAGGCGCCGCTGGTCACATGGGTGGTGTTACGAGATACAGCACTGATACACCCTCGCGCACTTCCACATGGTACAGTCAGCGTTGTCAATCCACTCTCTCCGTGTAATGTGAACCCCGCGACTACCTAGCGCTCCACAGGTGAGGGGGAGAGGGCAGCAGGGTTACGTCTATGGCCAAGGGGGTAATGTGGGTTAGGAGGGTGGGGTCTGGGGTGAGGAGGTGAGCAAGGAGTAGGAAAATAGGTGGAGGGGGAAAAAGGTAGGATTTAGGTGCACCATATTTTCAAATGGACTTTTAATTACATAAAATCAAAATAATATAGAGTATAAAAAAATTTCCATATTTTAGTTACAAATAATTAACGAGAAATTGTTAAAATAAACCATTATCCCTGTTCTCTCTCTCTCCCCCCCCCTCTCTCTCTCACACACACAAACACACACACACACACACACACACACACACACACACACACACACACACACACACACACACACACACCTACCACATTCAGAGTGCTCCAGAATATTGGTCACCATGTCGTAATTCGATGTAAAATCCACGAGAGTGTTATTGCAGAAATTAATATTAAATAAGAAATATGCAGAAATTTTACTGTTTCTTATCCCTACGCTACCTTTCTTGGATCAATCTTTACATGCAAGAAACTCACTCTCCCTTCCGCCTAAACTGTCTTACGGGCTTTAATTGAACTTACGGTTACCATATGTCTTTAATCGCCGAGAAGTTCTTACTAATTAACGTAACAATTAACGAATGCTTGTCATACACTAAGCATACAATTAGCGGGGGGAAAACTCGCGGGGTAAAAATCACAGGGAGAACTCGTAAGGGAAACAAGACTCGCGGGATAAACACTTGCAGGGAATATTTTGCTGGGAAAAGCTCGCTGGAAAAAAAATCTTACGGGAATATATTGCGGGGAAAAAACTCGCAGATAAAAATTAATCGGAAATCTAGAGGAATGAAAAAAAAAATAAAAAGGAGGAAAAAACTCGCGGGAATAAACGCGGCAGGAAAATACTGGCCGGGAAAAATTGCGAAAAACATTCATCAAAAAGGGAGAAAAAAAAACTCGCAGCAGAAAAAAAAAAAAAAAAATGGGAGAACCACAGGGAAAAGGTCCGAGAGGGAAAACTCACAAGGAAAGAAATTAACTTGGAAATTTTTGCGGGAAAATACTCACAGGGAAAAACTCTAGGAAAAGCTTGAAAATCTCAGTGGAAAAAATCGCGGAAAAACTGCGTGGAAACGAGTAAAAAAAAAAAAAATAAAAAAAATAAAAAAAAACTTCCGGGGAAAAGAGCGTTGAATAAACTTGTGGGAAAAACTTTGACGAAAAATCGCAGGGAAAACTGCACAAAGAAACGACAGAAGGAGAACAATCATGTGGTTAATATTCAAGGGGAAAACCTCAGGGCAAAAGGCAGGTGGAGAAAGAAATCGGGTGAAAAGAGGAAAAAAAACTGGGTGAAAAAATAAATGGAAAAATAACTACGGAGAAAAACTGGAGAAAAAACACCGCGGGAAAAACTACCAAAACACGAAAAATGGCAAAGAAAAAATCACGGGAAGAGTCGCATGAAAAAACAGGAATGTCTCAGCGGAAAAGAAGTCGCAGGAAAATTCTAATCTGAAAACTGGCATAAAAAAGAAAAACCGGGCGGAGAAAAAAAAACTTGTGAAAAAAAGGTGGAAAACAAAAATATCGCGAAAAAGTGAAAAAAAAAGAAAAAAAAAAAACCTTGCTGGGAAAGGTCGTCTGCATCAAACCTCTCGGGGAAAAAAATGTTGCTGGAAACACAAGGGGAAAACTTCGCGGGGGAAAAGTAAGGGAAAAATCTTGAGGGGAAAAACTCACGGAATAATAAACACGTTGGGAGGAAACATGGAAAAAACGTCAGCGGAAATGTGTCGCATGGGGAAAAAAAAAAAAACTCGTCGGGAAAAAAAGCACGAAAAAACTTAAGGAGAAACCGGCGAGGAAGTAACTCACAGGAAAAATGGACTGAAATGATATAACTCGCAAGGAAAACCTCGGAGAAAAACTTGCGGGAAAAAACATGAAGGGGGAAGATCTCCCGTCAAAAAAAACTACGGTTAAAAGAGCGAGAAAATACTTGCGGGACTGAAACTCGCAAAAAGTAAATAAATAAATAAATAAATAGGGGGGGGGGAAACTCAAGCTTACTGAGATCTTCTTGGGAAAATTCACGTGGAAAAAAACTGCTCAAAAAAGAAAATCATAACTTCGATGCTTCGAAAAAATGTGCCTTGAAACAAATCAAATCGAAAAAAAAAAAAAAAAAATGCTGGGAAAACGCACCGAGAACAAAAGTCCATTCATCCATCCATCATCCAGTCCTTTTTCGTCCCATCAGGAGCGTAGGGGCATGGGGCTGGACTACTCAATCCCGATATATGAGGCGTGGGTGACTAGCCTCACTCGCGCCTGAGCGGTATTATGTGAACAACTAGAGAGGAACTCAGTGAAGCGCTTCTCTCCGACAAGAGCAACGTAATTTCCAAAGCTACTCTTCATAACGGGCTAGGTTTTTTCATCAGTGATTAGAGTTTCACAAAAAATGTTTTCCTAATCCAGAATCTGTAATACGATCCGGATCGGTCCCGCAAGTTAATCGACTGTTCCCTGGGACATGGACTATCTACCCACCAAACTTGGTCCAAATCTCTCTTACAGTTTTTGAGTAATCCTGCTGACAGACAGACAGACAAACAAACAAATATACAAACGGGGGTGAAAACATACTCTCCTTGTCGGAGAGAATAAACCCAATAATCCTCGGATATAAACCTTTACGGCCATGCCATATCTGGTTGGAGTGGCAACCTGTTAGACCACTAAGTGTCATTGCTATATGGTTACCATCCACCGAAGTAAATGGTTTCTTGCATTACAAGAAGCCATTTGGCTTGTCACTCAGTATACTGTGGCTCCGCTACATCGAGTGCGTGGATCGTAAGCGTCCCTCCATCACCCTCATAATTAAACAAACAAGAAGAACTATTTTCACAGACCTGGGGTGAAACTATGCCTCAGCAGATGCAACAGCTGACCTGTCAAATCTCAAAAATTCAAGCTGAACAACTTTGTATTTCATAACTTGCTGGAATGCCTCCATATAGCCGACACTGAAAATCGCCTACTAGTTACCTGATGCGTCAGCTAACGCAACAGCTGACATGTTAAATTAACTCAAAATTTCAAGCTGAGCAACTTTGTATTTAATAAGAAAATTACTAAGAGCTCTCGAAGAGCACATACTTGAACTTTCTTTGAAGGAGAGAGAGAGAGAGAGAGAGAAAAGATCCCCTTTCTCCCCTACCCCACCCCCTGACAAAGTAATGCAGAACAGAGTGAAAAGAAGAGAACAGTAGAAAACAGACTCAAGCAGAGTTGCGTACAGTAGCGGAGAACTGAAACGGAATCAAGCAGAGTTGAGTACAGTAGTTCAGAACTGAAAAGAACAAAGCAGAAGAGAATACCGAATAGAATAAAATAGAAGAGTTAGAACTGTTCATAGTAGACCACAGATGAGCAGAGTAGAACAGAAAGCAGCAGAGTCGGGTCGAGTGTTGGGGACAGCCTTGGTGTGATAGGGCACGTGGTACGTGGCAAGCCAATAACGCGCCTCATTAGCTACCCCCAGTGGTGTCAGTAAGACCCACAGTGTTACTCTCACCTTTACACCCCGATAATGGAGAAACAATATTACTCATATGCTGTCCCTGTGTCTTGAACGGAAAGTTAGAGAAAAGGGCAAAAATTAAAAACGACAATTATGGATATGTAAAAAAATGTTCCATCCATCATTGCTTCATATTCTCCCATCAGAGGCGTAGGGACCCGGGGCTAGGCTACTGCGTCCTGACATCTGAGGCTTGTATCAGGTCGCTACCCCTTCAGTGGCATTATGTGGGCAATGAACCACAATCCTGCCCTCGGACTTAAACCTTTGTAGGACTAATCCAGTTGGAGCGCCTTAATCCACTAGACTACCAGGCATCCAACTGTTGCGTACTGGTTACCAATAACCGTAATATGGTTCCTGGTTTTCAGGCTATCATTTGACTTGTCATTCAGTCACCAAATGGTAGCACTGCATAACGTAAGTAGAGGGCGGGCCCCAGCGCGCGCGCGCGCGCGCAAGCACGCACGCACGCGCACGCACGCACGCGCGCGCGCGCACACACACACACACACACACACACACACACACACACACACACACACACACACACACACACACACACACACACACACACACACACCGCTGCGTCAACCTAATTTAAATGACCTACGGTGAGGAAGAAAACTGCCTACCAATGAAGTTGCGTAAGTCAAATTAGAATAATGTGTACCGAGACCGTTGCGTAAGACCAGTGACAATGGATATTATTACACACAGTCGGGGACAAATGTTCGCTTAATATTAAGCTCATCTGGTTGTCAAATATGTCTGCTGGCTAATATTCCTAGGTGGAAAGAGGCTTGGTACAATTATTTTCCGTATTATGTGACAAAAGTTCGTCTGATATTTATTCTAATATGAGTCTCACTTTCATCTGCTGGCTAATATTCCTAGACTGGGTAAGGCTTTGTAGCATTTCTGCCCGTAGATGATTTTCTGCTTCAAAATGCGAAAGAAGTTTGCCAAAATTTCACCTCTTCTGCTTTCGTCTGCTGGGTAATGTCCTTAACTGAGAGAGGCTCGGTACGTCTCTTTGCTTATCGATGACTTTTTGATGCAATGCGACAAAAGTTACCGTAGTTTTTTACCTCTTCTGCTCCTCACTTTTGCCTGTTGGGTATATTCATTGGCTAAGAGAGGCTTGGTACATGTCACTGCCCGTAACAAATTCACAGATAATATTCTTATTGGTTCATGTCTTTACCCATAGCAAATTCACAGATAATTTTCTAATATAGTGTGACAAATGTTCCCATAATTTTTCACCTCTTCCGCTTTTCAGTTTCATCTGCTGGGTAATATTGCTAAACAGACAGCGACTTCGGGAGGTATTCTCTTGAGGTTAGGAAGCTTACGAACATCTCTTCCTTACCGGTTTATTTCTGATTCTGCTACGTTACTGATCCTGCTCCGTGTTATTCGTGCAATCTATGACGAGATTAAAAAGATCTAAGAGACAAAGAAGAGCATATTAATGGGGAGTTTGGAAAATAAATCGTCACGAAAGAGGTGCTAGGTAGCCTCCGTTGCCGACAAGAATACGACCCTTGGTATGCGTCTTTTCCTATAAATGATTTTCTCAGATATGATGCGTCAAGAAGGGAAATAAAGAACATACGACAAGTGTGAAGTAGACGCAGTGGAACATTATCCGAATTCCTGTCCCCTGATCTAAGAAAAGCTGCTTAATCCCATACTCTGTCCACTTCATCTTGGTCTAAAATTACCATCTCCCAATCCCGGATATTTAACTCTAACAAGAGATCAACACTAATTATTCTTTTCACATTGTCAGTCCAGTTTCATAAATTTTGCAGCTTTTTTCACAAGACTCAGTGGCAGGAAATGATAATACTGTGGCTCTACATCCTTTCCATAACACTTCTTCATGACTATCACCACATTCTCTTGTTAATCTATTGCTACAATTCAGAACTGAAGGAGGGGAGTTGGAAATTTTTGGCCCAATTAAAAAAAAAAGGATAAACAGCGAACAATGACTTTTGAAACTAAATGATGTGATACTCAGAATTTAACGAACATTTCAGAATAATATGTAGAAGTGGCGGGGGACAGGTCGACATGGAGGTGATTTGTTTGTGGCCACGCCTTACGGGATTGAAACGTCTGGCAATACATTGGTAGATAGTTTCATAACTGTCTGACTAAAAAATTGGAGCGATCTTCCTGTCAGCAAAAGTACACACACACACACACACACACACACACACACACACACACACACACACAAAGGTATCGTTGTTATGGAAATGAACCAATCCTTTAGACGCAAATGGATCTATTACGTTGCTACCTCTGGCTATATAACATCTTTATTGTCCCGCTTTATGTAAGGTTAGCTTAATACCGGTACTAAGAACAATATTTGCACTACGATCACAGGACGATACATATCACAACGTTTCGTACACGTTCATTATGTTACGTGCTTTAAGTGGATCAACACTACTACTACTACTACTACTACTACAACTACTACTACTTGTTGTTGTTATTATTATTATTATTATTATTATTATTACCCTCCCCGCCTCGCTTCTTGTTATTATTATTATTTTAGGGGTGTATTTCCATCAAGCTAATCAACAAAAATCTAATAGGGTGCGATCCTCCAAAAAGGAAAGGATAACAAAACCTAATGGGATCTTGTTACCTAATCAACAATAATCAAATAGGCTCGCATTTCGCTTCATTATTTCGTAACCCTAGACATGCACACCAATTACTGACGACGAGAGTACAAACTAAGAGAGAGAGAGAGAGAGAGAGAGAGAGAGAGAGAGAGAGAGTACCTTAAACTCCATCCCGGGAGTCAAAGCTGTGGGGGATTATTTTCATCAACGCTTTCTGAGATCTTACAAAAATACAGTTAGCTTTTACCTCCTGCTTCCGAACTACAAAGTAACAAAATCGCCGAATATAACTGTTTGATGGTAATGTGACTGAGGGGGAAAAACAAAAATTGTCAACTGAGTGAGGGGGTTAATCAGTTCGAAAATCCTACAGTGTTCAAGGATACTGCCAGCGACTGTACCAAAAATAAATAAACAATGCCAATGATACTATTACTACTACTACTACTACCACTACTACTAATAATGATAATAAATACACAAAAATAACCAGCTTGTAAGAGTGCGTAATATATAATAGGCCAACGTTAATTCCCCGGGGCCAAAACTGTGGGGGTCTATTCCGTCACGGGGGCGGCCGTAGCTTAGGAGTTATGGCCCAAATTATAACTTTTTACCCCCCTTGGTCAGTCAGCCAGGCCCCCTCGTGGCTCTTGGGTACACAGGAAAGAATAATAACTGATTGTATTATGAAAACTGGGTACGCCAAGGTGCAGGTAAGCCCGATATGAGCCCCAGCGTCAATACTGTTACTATTAATTTTCTCATTATTGTGACAGCTCTCTCTCGCTCTCTTTCTCACTGGGTCTAAGGAGGCTAAGAATGTTGTGGTGTATATTTCAAAGCACCTGTGAGGCTAGGAAACGCTTACACCGAATTTCACTATCGATTAGGTACTTAAACATGAGGTAGATGGGCCAAACTCTTCTTATTATCTATCCTGTCTTTCAATAACTACGTAAATAATTGGGCTCTTGCCTTCCCCATCGCGATTTTAGGTTTAATTCTCTCATGTTGGCGTCTTCATTAGTATCCTATTTCAGATAACGCCAAACGATTTTATTTCACTGAGTATGAACCATGAGGGACACAGTTACTACCAACAATATTTACCCTTCCATGATTAAGACAACTCTAATATTCTATTCCAGGCAGTCAGACGATTTTATTCAACTGAGAGAGTAATAAGAGACCTAAGTAATAAGAAACATGAGTGTTACTGTTAGGGTCCTTCAACTTATATGCGTCTTGTTCAGTCAGCCCGTTCGTGACTCTTCGTTAAAAAAAAAAATCTAGTTCCAATAGATTTTGATTAAACTGTCTCGTTTTCGCCATAACAGATAAAATATCTTGTTTCAAAAACATGTTTTCCCTTTCTGGACGTCGGAGTTCGGAGCGGGCTACCAAAATCTCAACATTTATTCAAAATCCTTGTTATATCTTGATGTGTTCCAATACATCACATTTTCCCCCCATACAACTGGAGGTGTAGATTAGTAAAAAATTAATAAAAAAAAAAAAAAAAAACTTTATGGATAGCAATGCAACTTTCATGGGAAATTTTTTTTTTGCGCAGTTTTGCGGTCTTAATGGCAAAAAAGCACTCGTGGTGGGAAAGGCTGGAGACCAAACTATGCTCCTATGCCCCTGGTAGTATTACACTATCGATTTACCTTCAAGTATTTCCTCGTACTGAAGACTTGAACACACCCTGGCAAAGACTGGGCGTCACTCCAACCGGTACATTTTATCACCAGATCAATCAGCGTCTTATGTCAACGGGATGAACACTAATGCTTATCCTGTTATATGATATGTAAAATAAGTGTTATATGAATATTGTTTTCACAAGAGTAGACTAAGTATACCCTTGTTTAAAAGTGTGAGCAGTGTGTGCAATGTACCGAGTGTTGGCTTTGTAATTCTGAAGATATAATTTATTATACCTCCCCCCCCTCTCTCTCTCTCTCTCTCACACACACACACACACACACACACACACACACACACACACACACACACACTGTGTGTGTGTGTGTGTGTGTGTGTGTGTGTGTATTAACAGACGAATGAATTCAGGACAGCCAATCGAGTGAAACAAATAAACCTTTCAATCTGGTAACATACTGTACAGTTCATTATTACTACTCTTTGCCGATTATATTTACCTCAGGAACAATCCCCCAAGTAGTATAGGGACTACCTACAAAGGACTCAGAGAACCCATACCTCCGCCAAGCCAATAAGTTATCATAAACTATCCTTCATCCAACATAGCTCGCGGAGGCAATAAATTCTACGGTCTTTATAGGTCCTGCTACACATTCCCAAAGAAGGCATACCTCTGCCGACGCCAACGAAATATATGACTTATTTTTGCACTCTGATCAGGATCGACCTCAAACTCTAATATACTCTTTCTTGGCCCAATGCCCACCCATCCATCAGATTTCAGTGGCATCCGATAACAACTATTGATATATCTTGTACAGAGAGACACGTAAACAGACACGGGTGAATTCATAACCTCGTCTGACCCGGTGGCAGAGGTCACGAAAGCTATAAATAATCCCTCTAGTTCGATAAGTCCCTCCTAAGCAACAACAACAACAAAAAAGAACAGCACGACTCCAAACTACTACGTAACCCTGGTAGAGAAATAAACTAAATTTTGTTAAAAAGTGTATAGTGAAGTTAGTATTCTCTTTAAAAAGTCAGAAATTAATTCAAGATTATCTCAATGGGTTTATACTGAATGGTGTATTATCGTTTTAAAGATCCAAAGTGAATTAAATCTTGTCCAACTGGGTAGGATTTAATTATGCAAAACTTGTAAATTGAACTACCACTCCAGCTGTCAGGCTTGGGCAGCTGTGTGTGTGTGTGTGTGTGTGTGTGTGTGTGTGTGTGTGTGTGTGTGTGTGTGTGTGTGTGTGTGTGTGTGTGTGTGTGTGTGTGTGTGTGTAATGATGGGGGAAGGAGGGAGAAGAAGGGGTGGAAATGGAGGGGAAGAAGACATAAAAGGGAGGGAGAAGAGGGATTGGTGAGGTGGTAAGGAGTTTTCCTAGTTTGCTATCTTCATCTTTGACTCATAAAACAGTTTTCTTAGTTCTCATCTATTCTATACCCAAGAGCCTCCGAAGGATTAATAGATGTGTTGTTGTTTGCTTTTGTACTACTTTGTACTCCCTCTTCTCCCTTCCTTTCCGTCTCTAACCATCTAACGCTCCCTTCTCTCCCTCCCCAAGTTCTCCCTTCCACGGTTCTCCTTCCTATCTCCCCCCTCCTTCCTTCCTTCCTTTCTCCTCTCTCTCTTTCCTCCCTCCTCCTCCTCTCTCCTTACCATAATCTTCCCCATCTTTCTTCCCTAGCTTTGTCCTTTCCTCAACCTCCCTCCATGGACTCCCCACCTCCTTTTCCCCTCTCCTTTTCTCCCATCCTCACCCATCTTTTCTTCCCTACGTCCCCTCCCTCCCTTTGTCCATCTATCATCCTCCCCCTTCTCCCTCTCTAATTATCTCTTCTTCCTCCTTTTTAGTTCCCCCTTTCTCAACCCCTCTCCTCCCTTCTCGACTAATCCTGCTCTCCCTTTCCCTCTCCTACTTCATCTCCTCGCCTCCTCCTCCTTTCCCTCCTTCCTTTCTTCTCCTTTCCTTTCTTCACTTTGTTCCTCCTGTTTTCTTCCTTCCTCTTCCTTCCCCTCCTATTCTGTTCTATCCTCTAATGACCTTATCAATCTCCCTTCCTCTTCCTCCCCCTCTTCTCTCTCCAATCCTTTCTCACTCCCTCTACTTCCTCTCCCTCCTCTAATAAACCTGTTTCCCTCCCTTCCATTCCCTCTTTCTGTTCTCGTCCATTCCTCCTCTCCCTCCCTTCTCTCCTTGTCATAATCCTTCCGCTATCCCCTCCCCTTCCCTCCCTCCTTCCTCTACCACCTCCTCTCACTAATAACCCTTCTTCTCTCCTTTCCCCCCAACTTCCATCCTTTACTCCTCTATTTTCTTTGTTCGTACGAAGCTAAGCACTTCTTCAATAAAGTTGTGAATACATAGAACAAGTTGTCTCTTTATGTAGTTAACTGAGATACAAACCGTCTGTATATGTATTTGTGCTTCTGATCTCCAGCTAAGCATGTTCACTTCTGAAAAATACATTTATGAATTAAAATGTCTTACAGTTCAAAACATGGCGGGTGTACAAGTAACCACAGATCAGCATGTTCCTTCAGTTGACTAGACGTGTTTAACATGAAGGTTTAATAGTAAAGAAAATATATTCCTTTCATCCTTTCCTAAGAAATTTCCATGACAGCTTTTCTATGCAGCATGGTGTTCCTTCTCACTATTTACTGCCGGTTTCGGCGGAAGGTTTGGCGGGTGAGTGGGGGGCTTCCTGGTTTCCTATCCTTATCTTTGACAGAATAGTTACGCTAGTTATAACCTATCCGGTAACAAACAACCTCGGAAAGACAAATAGATTCGTTCCTGTTTGGTTCCCTTTGTACCTTTGTACTCCCTTTTATAATCATTCCATTATCCCCTTCCCTTCTCTCCACCATTCCCTCTCCTCCCTCCATTCTCTAATAATCCTCCTCCTCTCAGTCCTCAATCTTTCCCAATTTCCCTCTCCCTTGTATAAGCCTTCCGCTCTCATCTCCCCCCCCCTTTCCTCTCCCCCCTCCATTCTCTGATGATTCTCCCTCTCTCACTTCTCCCTCATCCCTCCTTGCCTCTGTTTTCTCCAAATTCTCTCTCTTTCTCCTTTTTAATATTTTTCTGCTATCGCCTCCCTTTTTCCTCTCTTCCCTTCCTTCTCGAATAATCCTCCTCCTCTCATTTCCTCCCTCTATTTTCTCCCCATTCTCTCCCTCTCCCTTTTATAATCCTTCCGTTCTCCCCTCCCCCTCCGTACCCCCTTCCTCTCCTCTCTCCCTTTTCAAAATAATCCTCCCCGCCTCCTCCCTCCCCTCCTCTCTCCCCCTCTTCCATCCCCCCCCTTTCATCATTCCAGAAATACCTAATGCTCGTCTGTGTTGAAGGGAGGCTGGCTGTATAATTCCACATATCGTAGTTTCCCGTGTGGTGGGGTGGGGTGTGGTTTGGTGTTTTGTGGTGTGGTGTGGTGTGGTGTGCGGTTTGGGTGTTGGTGTATAGTGTAGGCGGTATGCAATGTTATGTTAAAGTGATGTGCAGTGTTCGGGTGTGCTGTGTACGGCTAGGTGTACTATACTGTTTTGTTTTGTGTTTCGCAGTGTTGTGGGGTCACGACTTGTGGCAAGGAGGTTCTGTTGTGTGGTGCGGTGTGCTGTGGTGAGGTGTAGTAATGACGGCGGTGGTTGTCATGCCACATAATGAGGTGTGTTGAGATGTGGTAATGATGGTAGCGGTTGTGATGAACAGTGTGGTCTGATAAGGTATGGCAATGATGGTGGTGGTTGTGATGTGGCAGTCATATGGTACTGACGTGATTATGGTCTGATGCAGTATGATAACAGGATGCTGGTATGGCGTGGTGTGGTGTGGTGTGGCATGGTACAGTGTGGTGTAGTGTCTTGCGGTGTGTGTGGTGTAGCGTAATGCAGTGTGATGTAATATGAAATTCTAATCATCATCGCCCCTACCATCATCATCATATAAGCCTCATCCCCACTAATACCTGGGATGGGAAAGATCGAGGCAAAAAATACATAAATAAATAAATAATGAAATAAAATAAAAATCCAGACTACTATCAAACAGAGAGGCAAGTTAAGCAGCAACACATCCATACTCTCCACTCCTCTGCTCTTCGTGTATTATTCCACTCCCATATTACTCCCATACAGGAACGCAGGGGTCCAAGGCTAGGCTAACTTAATCCGAAATAGTGAAGGTGTAAGTTCAGGAAACCTATCCAAACCCCTGGAAGCATTTCACACTCTCACAGATGGGACAACTCTAGTATTCTAGTCCACTTAACGCCAGATGATTTTACTCAGCTGGAAGTAAAAGAGCCTGAGTGTTGGTTTGCTTTCATCTGACGGAACTGGGCCATTCCCAAAACAAATATTACGTCGTGGTTAAAGTAAATTAGCTGATCTTTAGTTATGAGGTAGGAATAAGACTCCTTGCTTACTAGTCTAATCGACCCTTGAAATTGACTGCAATTAGCCAACAACTGGGCTGAAAAGGGTTAGGAATCTTTATCAGGTTAAACACACTGCAGTATTATCAATCCTAGTATGGACGGAAAAATTCGAACCTGTTATTCCAGCCAACTCAGACGATTTTATTCAGAAGGGTGAGTCAGAGGAGCCTGAGAGTATTTACCACTTCAGAATGAGTATGACAGCTTCAATTTTACTCTTGCTTCGGACAGATGAGTTAGTTTATCAAGCTAAGAGGTCACTGCTCGTTGTGAAGGGGTTAGTGACAGTTACATCAAGCTACTGCAATTCGAAAAGTCACTCCTAAGCTTTACAGAAATTGAAAAAAGTAATAAATCGCCTGGAGACGACCTGAATAAACTACTGTAAACTCGCCCTCGTTGTGACTTGGAGGAAAACACTTTTGAGACATGGTCTGTGGTCTAAAAGGACGCGGGTTCGATCCTAGACTAGGGCAGGGAACAGCCTGACTGAATATCGTTAAAATAAACTGGACCCACTTTCCACAAAACCCACCAACTTGTCACTAAAACATCCCCGCTAACATCATCACACCAGTCATGAACGAGACACCCGCAGCAACGGCGAGTATTAGTGCCAATGTGGTGTATGCGAAGATGTGTGGCATTTAGGAGGACTGTTAGCTCTCAAGGAACGGGCTACCAATTCTATGACCACAATCGGGGGAAGGGAGAGCGGAAATCTGCGTCGGTGTATAATATTTAACTCTCCACGATAGAAGGTTATTGTCTGCTGAATCAAATTCTCTAGTGTTTCCATAAAATACTCCCCATGTGCGTAGGCTGCAACGGTAAAAGCCATTTGTGATAGATTCAAGTATCCCGTTAAGTTTATAAAACGTAAGTAAAAAAAAAGATGATGAAAGTATCCTGTTCAGTTTATAAAATGAGTAAAAAAAAATGAAGAAGAAGACGCGTTCCTTTCCATCTCTTCATAAGAATTTCCATAAAGTCTCCATCTTTTCTCAGCCTTCTCGTTTAACTCATATCTTGACGTCAGTATTAGTCCGTTTTCTCAAAGGTTTAAGGATTACGCCTTTCAGTACGATGACGTCTTTTAAATTTCATCACTGCTATCTGTCAATAGATTCTGATCCATTTAATTGAGTTCATTTAGTAATAATGAAGGGCCATGTGGGGAGGATGAAAAGTGAGAGACTAACAAAGAGAGTGTATGTGAGTGAGGTGGAGGGGGGAGAGGGAGGGGGAAACAGGTTGAGATGAAGGGATGGAGTGGGGAGGTATACGAGAGAAAATCATGTCACTGTGTTTCAGATATGGACATGGAAAATAATTTGTGTTGGTGTGTTGGGGGAATATTGGATCTCAAGGCACAAATTACCTAGTGGCCAATAATGTCCACAGTTAAAAAAAAAAAAATCGTGAAATATTTTTGTTGTGTCAGTAACTAATCTCTTCTTTGCGTAACACTGAATAATTTTCTCAATATTCTCCTCAGAGCCTAAACAAGTCTCTAATATTCTTTCTCTGCTTTCTCATTGTAATAATAAAAAAATAAAAATCCAAAGTTGTTAATAATGCTGCTTTTTCATATTATAATATTTTTTCGTTATTTCCTTCAACAACAAAAGCAAAAACTGACACAAAAAGGTCCCTGATAATACCCTACAAGATTTTATTCAGCTGAAGTGTTAATAAACAATTCCTTCCCCGTTTTACTTTGAACTGTTTTCCCGTATTTCTCTTTGTCAATGAAAAAAAAAAAAAAAATCCATCAATTCTTTCCCCAGCATACTGAGGCAAAGTCCAATTTTTTTTTTCTATTCAGCTGACGTGATATGATAATTTTTTAAACCTTAATTATTTCCAGTGATATCCTTTAAAGAGTCTCAGTTTACTTTTACGCTACACGTTTTCATTATCATTATTTTTGTTAAAGCTGATGTTTAAAAAAAAAAAAAAAATCACGGGCCATCAAGTTTTAGATTTGGAAACGAAATCTCATCAGCCGAATAGATGATCAGAATTTCGCGAACCACAAGTCAGACATTTATTCAGGACAACCCAAGACGATTTTATACAGCTGGTAAAAAAAAAAAAATAAATAAGTTGAATTACCGAGTTTTACATACAAGAATCGAAAAATGACCTATCAATACATGAAGGGACAGGCTCTCTCTCTCTCTCTCTCTCTCTCTCTCTCCTTCCCGCATGTAAAAGTATCAGCGATCCGACATTTAACTTTGTACCTCGCGACTTCCCCGCCCTGCGAAAAATGGCTCAGCCCTGATCCCCAGCATGAATATTTGAGCGACCTGCCGCCAGAGGGCATTACAGCAGAGGCGACTTGTGTTAATAATGCAAGGAGGGGGGGAGGAGAGGGGAGAAGGAGTGCGGGAGGAGAGAGGGAGAGAGAGGGGTGGGTAGGGCAGGGGGGTAAGAATGGGTGCTTAAAATCCCTCCCTTACCCTGTTTTACACTGAATTTTCACATTTCCCTTTTATAAAGTTGGTGGCTTTTCACAGGCTAACGACAGGTGATTTTATTCAACTGAAGTGTCTGATGTGCAAGGATGAAGGGAGGAGGAAGGAATGGGAGATGGGAGGTCTAAAAATTCACTGTCTATCTACTGTATTTAATTTTCATTCATCTCGACTATTAAGATATTGTAATACCGGTATATTCATTCTACCGTCAGATTGTTTTATTTAACTACTGTAGAAGTTTGGCACTGAAGAAGTTTGTGGAAGCTGTATCTATCCCTGTTGATACAAAAGTCACTCAGAAACCAAATAAAATCGTATGAATTTGGCGAGAAGTAAATAAAATCAGCGAACAGATGATATTAAACAACGGAAGGAGAGAGAGGGGAAAAGAGTGGGTGGAAGTGGATGCACGAACACTCAGTCCCTTGCCTACTCTTTTACATCGATTTAATTTCTTTCCAATATTTCCCTTCAACGAAAAGGAAATGAAAGGTCTCTGATGACTTTTTCGCTGCTTTATGAATCAAACTGACACCAGGCGATATTATTCATTGGAACTGGTAAAAAATCAGCCTCTTCTCCGTGTTCCATTGTTTCCTATCCAAATTTTCCCTCGATAAGACAAATTCTAAACATTTTCACAGTACTTCGGTTCTGTATGCAGGACAACAAAACGATTTTATTCATACTGGTACCTGAACACTCCTCATTCCCCATCCCGTTGTTTGTGGTGGAGCGGACGATAATTATACATATTTCCCTTCGACGTAATAAATTTTTACTACGTTCTTACTGTCTTCAAACGACTATTTTCAACAAACGAGAGCCCACTCGTACTGTCCGCTAATATAACCATCATCATAATCATCCTCGTAATCATCATTATCATCATCATCATCACTAACTCGACGGTGCATTAATATCATCAACTTCATCATCACACACATCATCATCTTCATGTACTGATATCCCATTCCGCCTCCTAATCATCATCACCATCATCGTCATCAACGTCATCATCACTCCTGCAGCCAAGGTACGCAATATCCAGAAACAGGAAAAGGAAAATATAAAAGTCACATCTTTTAAAAATATGAGGAGAATTCTCCTTCTTCCTCATCTTTAAAATAAAAAATTACTCCAACTCTTTCGCTCCTATTCAGACTAAACGATTTTATTGGCCCGAGAGAAATCCTACAGCAAAGATAACTAAACAACCTCTTTTATACATCTCTCTCTCTCTCTCTCTCTCACCCAGGCAGTTCTTCCTTTTTCATTGTGTTTTATTTTCTCTGTCCGCCAGTCTGTTCCTTTAATTCCAGTCGTCATTTTCTTTGTTTTTTCTTTTTGTGGTCCATACACCAGTTCTCTCTCTCTCTCTCTGACAATTTCTTTCCTTCCTTTCTCTTTCTCCCTCTTCGTATCTCTCCCCTTTCATTCCTCTCTTTTTCCCTCCTCCTCTGTTTCCAGTCCCTCCACGTTTTTTCCTCGTTTGGTCCTCCTCCCCTTCCTCATTCCTATTTATTTATTCCTTGCGATCTGTGTATCATTGTAGCTCTCTCTCTCTCTCTCTCTCTCTCTCTCTCCAGTATGTCTGCACATGGGACTCCTCGTCTCTCCACTCCACACTTTCGTCCTTCCTTTTTTCCCTTTTCCTCTTCCTCCCGTCTTTCTTTCCTTTTCTCTCTTCTTCCCGTCGCCTCCTTCCTTTAACTGCTTCGTCGTCTCTATGGAATACTAAGCGTACTTGATGTGGGATATGTACCTTATAAATGGAAGGTGTGTGTGTGTGTGTGTGTGTGTGTGTGTGTGTGTGTGTGTGTGTGTGTGTGTGTGTGTGTGTGTTTTCCTTGTGGTTATATACATTTGTCAAAACTGTAAGCCTTGCGTCTATGTTTACCTAGCAACACCAAATAGGCCTATTCTCCCTTGTCGTTATATAAAGCGTGTGTGTGTGTGTGTGTGTGTGTGTGTGTGTGTGTGTGTGAAATAGTGTGCATGTGGGTGTACTTTGCATCAGTGTGTCTGAGAGAATCTGTATATGAAAGGAGTTTGTGTGCGTCGGTATAAGTGTATATCCAACAATGTGCACGTGTCTCTGTGTACGCTTTATGTCTTGTGTGTACGTGTGTATGTTTTAGGCAGCCTGAAGGGTCATAAAGGGTATTCACAAAGCCATTGAGTTCATTATGGTGGTGGGCCGAGAGTACCATGAAAGGAGTAGATTGAGATGAATAGCGCAGAGAGAGAGAGAGAGAAATGCTGGTTAGATTTTGATGAATAGGCGGGCGGGAAGAGGGTAGGAGAGGGAGAATGATGTAATAATGCTCTCTCTCTCTCTCTCTCTCTCCCTCCCTCAAGAATAGGCAGCTGTGTATATCTGAAATGAGTGAACAAAGAGGGCCATAACAGTGTGTGTGTGTGTGTGTGTGTGTGTGTGTGTGTGTGTGTGTGTGTGTGTGTGTGTGTGTGTGTGTGTGTGTGTGTGTGTGTGTGTGTGTGTGTGTGTGTGTGTGTGTGTGTGTGTGTGTACGCTTACGGTGTGTGCGCGTCTGCTGTTACATAAGGCAAGGGTGTGTAGCGTCTGGTATAAATAATGTGGTTTCGTAGTGAGGGACAGGAGGCAGGGTGACAGTTCATGTACAATCACCAACGAAAGTCCCGTCCCATCTCCTGCAGTTCAATACATACACTGTGACTTAATGCGTACCGTACTGCGCTTAGAGGAGATTTCGTAACACTTCTTCCTTAGCGATTTATTTAGTATATTACCCCTTAAAATTCTCTTGTATGTTTAGTATATCGTAATTTCGACAATGTGCATCCATAACGTGAAGGGGAGACTGATGTGTAATATTTTAAATCTCAAAACTCTCTTTAAATACGATCATTAGTTTCTCTGATCCTCATTAAGAGATACCGGTGACACTGATCTCATATTAAACAAACTCTTAAGTGCCTCTGGAGATTTCGTAACGCCTCTTCCTTAGCGATTTATTCTGTCCATTACACCTAAGTATCCTCTTAAAATATGTAACACAAAATATCAGTATATACCTGACCTGTTAAATCGCTGAGAAAAAGGTGCTAAGAAGCCTATAATGCCACCTTAAATATGAACCTGGCTTCCGTGAGAGAGAGAGAGAGAGAGAGAGAGAGAGAGAGAGAGAGAGTCTTTATCACAGTGTTCAAATCTCTGTATCTTTCTCTATATTCCTCCCCCTCTCCTCTTACCTCATCTACGTCTGTCCCTAAACCATAAATTTCCTTGCCTCTCTCCCTCCGTTAGCACATCTACTGGACAGCTCCCCTTCTGCTCTCTCTCTCTCTCTTTACTTCCTTTCCCAGTCCAGAGTTCCCACTCCCATCCTCCATCTCTCTCTCTCTCTCTCTATCTATTTCCTTTCCCAGCCCAGTCTTCCCACTCCTATCCCCCATCTTACTCTCTCTCTCTCTCTACTTACCTCCTTTCCCAGCCCAGTCTTCCCACTCCCATCCCCCCATCTCTCTCTCTCTCTCCTCCCCCTCCTCCTCCTCCTACTACTACTACAACTACAATCCATCAAGTACTTTCATTATCTCACCTACATCTATCCTCTACTTCCTTTCCCTGTGCAGACAAGGAGCCTACACATGGTGGCGTTGTACACCCTGGGTGGAGCAGTTGCGGCGTCCACTCGTGAGCCAATCCTATTATTTCCCTGCACCTCACTACGGGAAGTACCCTGGTTTGACTCTGGTGAGGCGCTGTCTACCACAAGAGGTTGTATAATCCTTACATGGTATACGTACTGTACGGTACTAATAAGATGGCCCCACAGAATCAGTTGCCTATTTGTGGTGGATGGGTCTTCATGGCCAGACAGACCGGGGTGAAGCAACAACAACTTCCCTTTCCTCTCCTCTCTCATTTTCTCAGTCTCGCTAACACACTTTTCATTCTTCCCCTCTCTCCATCTCTCACGCTCTCCCTCTGTCTCACCCCACGCCAGCATTATTATTTACATTCAATTTGTTCTCCTCCACACACACACACTCTCTCCCCGCTCCCTAACACCGCCACTCCCCTACCTTGATTACTCACACTGGCTATTAAAAGCTTCCATCACGCCCATTACCACCCTCTAATGCATCGAAAAATCACCCTCGGCATGGAATCTCCCTTTTTTTCCCTTTTCTTTTCCCCCCTAAGCAGTGTCCATCTTAGTTCTTCCCTCTTTTTTTTATTTTCTCCTGCTCATTTCTTTTTTTTCTCTCTTTTTCCTATCCTCTCTCTCTCTCTCTCTCTCATAAATCTAAAAGATTACCTTGCATGGATTGTTTTCTTTCTTTTTATTCCTAGACACTTTCCATTTCACACCCGACTCCCGTTCTTCCCCTTTTACTTTATTCTCTCTCTCTCTCTCAGCCCGGCTCTTGCTCTTCCTCCTCCTCACAATTTCTCTCTAGCTCCTTACTTCCACTCCCTCCCATCTTTCTTCCACTACGCAGCTCCCCTTTTTAGCGCTATTATCACTGCTCATATTCTCTTCCCTGTGTTCTTTCTCCTTTGCTAATTATTTCTTCACTCCGATGTCTTTTTTTTTTTTTTAATTGTTGGTACCGCTAGATGATTTTCTTTAAAGATTGGGCAGGTGTCTAGTTTCACACTTTCTCTATTAATCCTTTATTATTTTCTTCGCACAGCTCCCTCTTCCTGTATCATAAAATTTCCTTACTTTTTCCTTTGTGCGATGATAAGAGTTTTCTTTATTGACTTTTTTATTATTATTTCTACCGTATGCCTGGTTGGGCTCAAGCTTTTCACAACAGTAGGTTTATTCTCTCTCTCTCTCCCTCCCTCCCTCTCTCTCTCTTTCTCTCTCTCTCTCTCTCTCTCTCTCTCTCTCTCTCTCTCTCCCTTCCTCGTTGTATGTTTAATTTACTGTTACTGTTGTTATGCGTCTCTTTCATCTTAAAATTGTACTGGAAAAGACTTTGAAATTGGCTTCTGCCACGCCCATTCTGCCCAATATACAATGACCATCTTCACAGGGTGTACTGTGCCCAACCTACCCCACCACCCACCACTACTGCAGCCCGTCCCGCCTACTCCTCTCCATCCACCCAACCCCTTTACAACTCCTAACTTAAGAGAAACCTGATACAGTGCTTCCACTTTTCCACTACCTCATGCCATGTCCATCTTCACAGGGAGTACTCGTTCCACCCTAGCCCATAACACAAGAAAATATGAAGTCCAATTATACCCCCACTGAGTTGCAAGGGTCCAAGATTAAGTTTATTAGTCCAGTACAATTAAAGGTAGATGACCAGCCTCCTTCCCTTTGTGGCATTAGGTTATCAAAAAACCTACCCATCACCATTCGGAGATCTAACCTAAGGCAGGGTGTCACACCGACTGGGGTGTTCTAACCAATACACCATCATTACCCCGTGAAATGGGTCTCACACACACACACACACACACACACACACACACACACACACAAACCATCCAGACCTGACCTCCTTTCTCCAACTCAAAGGCAATACAGATAATGTAAGAATTATACACCCATGTGGATTTTTTTTTTTTTTTTTGTGATATAACAGTTTTTGCCACGCTTGAACTCTCTTCCATTTCAATAATTCTCAGCTACACACACACACACACACACACACACACACACACACACACACACACACACAGTCAAATTACACTGCACAATTCTTTGATAGGATTACGTCAGTTTTATTTTATTTTCCTGCTAACCAGGATTTCATTCAGTTTAGGTGAGACTTTTAAAACTAGACAGTGTAAATATAGGTTTATCCTTTCACTGATCCCATCACTCGTACAGGTCTTCCCTAGTTTTGTAAAAATCGTCAGGTGGCAACAACAATAAAAATCTGAAAGACGTCCCCCGATACAAGATACCTTTCCCAAGCTGAATAAATTTAAAGAAAACATGAAAACACAAAACCAAAACCCAAAAACAAAGTAGTGAGGATATTATGAGGGCTCTGAGGGCTCTGGCTGGTGCGTGTAACCTTTCACCACCTTCACCTGCCGTCAGCCAATACCCCTTGAGTGGCCTCCAACCCTCCTCCTTTTGGTCGACAGCACGCGCCCTAACCCAATTAAGCAGACCACGGTGACTTCCATCTATTCGTATTATTCCTGTTCAATGCTCTTATTTTGACTAGCTTACTTATTTTCATACACGGAATTGCACAACCTATCTATCTATCTATTTAATGAGAAACTTAGGGCTTACTTCTGTGGGCCTTATGTTTTAGGTTCCTTTCCAACACTGACTCTTTAGATTCTGGATCCGCAAAGGCGATCTTCACTTAATTTGGAAAACCTCTACTCTCTAAGGGGCAAATTAGGCTTGAAATATTCTTAAGCATCCTAATAATTATGACAATAAGATGGTGATATTAATTCACGGGCTAAGACAACTGTTTTATAAATAATTAGTGTCAAGATCCATAGGACGATTTTTTACAGTTAAATTCAAACGATTTTATTCAATTTATGGAATCCCCACACAGACCAAAGATTAAAAGGCAAATTGTAAATACCCAAATGAACAGTGGACCTCAAAACACAACAAAAGCAGACCTAAAAATACTTGCCCTAATACTGTCCACCTAGATACCGAGGACGCAATAGTTTTAGGGACTCTGTTTTTGGTGTGTGTGTGTGTGTGTGTGTGTGTGTGTGTGTGTGTGTGTGTGTGTGTGTGTGTGTGTGTGTGTGTGTGTGTGTGGAGATGAGAAGAGGTGTGTGGGAGGAGTAATGGGGGGAGGGGTTGGAAGCTGCCGAAGGTGGGATGTGAGAGGGCCGAGAGCGGCAATCTAGAGTGGAGGAGGGGCTGCCGAAGGGGTGGGGGGACGTGGGGGGAAGGGAGAAGGGGGTTTATAGGAGAGGTCGTGAGGGTACATAGGTGAGGGCGTGTCGGGGGGCAGGGTGTATGTCGTGGGTTGCCTCAGGGGGTCACTTTGGTGCACGGTCCGCCACTTCATCCACTACACCACCATCGTCCTCGCCTTTATACCCCTTCAGTACCATGATGTAAGTTGCTGGCTTGTAGATACCGTCACGCGATTTCATAAAGCATTTGAATGACCCTGGTAGGGACGATTTTCGATTAACACTTCATTACAAGGATATCTTCTTTAAAATATTCTTGCTACTCCTGTGGGGCCCTAGGAATGAAGAGATTAGGAACACTTCAACTGACCCATTCATTATGATTAATTTTCTTCACGCTGTTACCGCCTGGAGATCTTATTCAGCTTACGAACAAGCTCTCGGACTAAAGGGCATATATGCAATCGTTTATAAACCCCTTCATTATGATGCGTTCTTAAATTTTTGTATTCTAGCTACCCTTATGAAGATTTTATTAACTGTATGAAGGGGTCGATCAAAAGGAAGGGATCGGAATTAATCTTAAATATATCCCTTCATTACAATAAATAAATAAATAATATTCTCGCTACCCCTAGCAAGCTCGAACTGTAGGGGTTGCATACGTCACAACGATTTATTTTTTATTCCAGCTACCACAAGGCGATTTTATTCAGCCTAGGAAGGGCACCTTCACTGAGTGACATCAATTCTTTCACTATACAATTCTGCCCAAACGTGGGAATTGCATGGTCAGCGGGTCAAGTAAAACCTTCAGTAAAAAGTACCAACATCAATACTGTATACAGTATACTGTATTAACATTCTCAGACTTTTATTATACACTCACTTTAAGCTGAACAAAATCGTGTGGTGTAACTTGGAACAGAATTCTTGACACATCCCAACCGTAAAAGGAGTATATATAGTACAGTCATGAGCAAAAGTTCACTGCTAACACCTCCCTCCTGGCTATTACAATGAAGGAAGGATGCTACAAGAATGAGTTGTATGAAATAGCTATATATTACAAAAGGGTAAAAAGGAAGGATAATCTCAGTCGCTTGGATGGGAATAAGAAATATGACTGTACCATCTGAGTGAAATCGTCTGGTGTTGGCTAAAATAAAATACTAGGGTTGTTATGTTTATTAGAGGGTTAATTTATACTTTATTAACCCTGTGGCTGCGAAATACGTACTCTTTTATTTTATTCTGGTTCGCGTAAGACGATTTTTCTAAGCTTATGAGAACACAAATGCCTCAGAACTTTAGAATATTATCGTATTTAACATCTGCACCAAGAAAAAAGAACTCGATGTCTTATTCCACTTTACTACGAACGATTTTATTCACATCATACAAAATCATCGTACCCAAAAGATTAAAAAGTACCATGCTGAAAAAAAAAAAATTTGATTAAAGCAGCTAAGTGGATTACAAATTCATATCAAGCAGATTAAACAGTACCTGGATTAAAAATTAAGTAGATTAAACAAAGCCTTGATTAAAGGCAAAATGTGTAGTTTGTATCATCTCATCTTTAATGTGCTCTGATTCCCAGTAAATCATCACCATCATCATTATCATCATCATCACCCACACCTTTTTCCACTTAATATGGAGGTGAGGTAGGATTGGGAAACAATGAAAGAGAAAATGGGAAAGCATGAGAGTTATGAACAATACTGCCCGTGCAATGGATCACACAATCATCCACACATCATCTAAGCCCTCAAATCCTGGTTCTGCCTTTGACGCCAAGGATAATAATCAATAATGAGCATACTGAAACATTCGAAATGAAAAAGACATGGGCAACTATTGAACGAAAACAGGATTTTCCGATGCAATGAGTTTTGAGATACTAAGCTTAAAAAAATAAAGTACCGTACGGTACTTCAAATTTTGAAAAATTCATTACAGAACAATTTTTCCTTTGCATATACTTTAACACATTAGAGTTCAATGTCGGGGGAAAAAAAAGTTCAAATTTCTTACCTTTACCAAATCTCTGGTAAAAGTCCTGAAACATCTAACACGACTTCAGACACCAATAATTAAAAAAAAAAAAAAGTCTGGGAACCCCTCACGGAACAAACTACGTAGCATATGTCAAGTTCTATATATACATAGCATAAATCATTCAAATTTTCAATACCATCAGCAGCAGCAGCATAATAATCACCATCACTATGCCAGACCAATATCCCACTGTTTTTGAGGCACAGGTAAGAGTCGAACACAGGAAAATGAACATATGGACTTGGTCATCAAAGTGTTCGGCGAAATGGGTCATACATCCATTAACTCATTATGGAAGCCTTTAATAGCATCATTATCAGCACACACACACACACACAAACACAGAAAGAGAAAGAGAGAGACGCGAAGCCGAACCCAACGCACGCCAAATGTACCAAGCGACTAGAAGAGAAGATGGAGGGGGAGGGAGGGGGGACACCGGAAATTCATTGCTGATTTAATTAAACACCTGACGTACCATTTGGCTTGATTTGCTCCATTGTCTCATGAAATTGGTCCGAAATCGAATAGACACAGGCAATTTATAGCTAAGCATATTACCCATGGAAATATCGACAAACTGTATTAGCGTACGGCATGGGCCATTGCGAACCTGGACTGGAATGCTGAGTAGAATTCGAAGGTCTGATGTCGAGTCTGTTGCCGTTTTCCTGTTCCTGTCCCTGCTGCTGTTTTTGTCCCTGTGCTGTCACTGTTGCTGCTGCTGTTGCTGTCTCTGCTGCTACTACTGTCCCTGTTGCTGCTGCTGCCCCTCTTGCTGCTGCTGCCCCTGTTGCTGTTGTTGCCCCTGTTGCTGTTGCTGCCCCTGTTGCTGTTGCTGCCCCTGTTGCTGTTGCTGCCCCTGTTGCTGCTACTGAGGTGGATGTGTTTTGGGAAGCGTTTTGTATTCTTTTATATGGACTACGCGATTCATTACCCCGTCAGCAGATGATGTTTTATACTGCCTTATTCTTGCAATGTCCAAACGATTTTTTTTAGGAAGAAAAAAGTTAATGAAGGCTATTTCTGACCCCTTTCAGTTCCAAAAATCCCTCCTAAACTGAGTAAAATTCTTCAGTGGAAGCACACACACACACACACACACACACACACACACACACACACACACACACACACACACACACACACACACACACACACACAAACGTGAGGGGAGCGGGCGCTCTTTGGAACCGAAGGTGTTAACACCTACGGTCTGATATATAAAATTATACAGACAAAGGCGATTTATAACCAAGCGCGTTACCCATTGAAAAATCGACAAATTTTACTGGCATCTGCACGGGCCATCTCGGACCTGCGCTTGAATGCTGAGCAGAATTCGGACGTCTGCTTGGCGGTTGCTGAGTCTGCTGCTGCTGCTGCTGAAGTGAACAGTGTGGATGATGTTTGGTCGTGTTGTGGAGTGTTTCATATGGGGCACATTTGATTCTTCACGTCTTTGATATGTTGACGTCATATCAGGATTCATTTTTGTTATTAATTACTTTATTCCTTTTCATTATGATAACAACGTCTTTCTTATTTCATTCTAGTACTCTCCATACGATTTCACGTAACCCAGGAGAGACTTCTGGAATGGAAGGGTTGGATACAGCCTTCACTAACCCCCTCATCATTTGCAAGCCTCCTAAGCTAAATAACGCCGTCTGGTGGCAGCAAGAATAAACTAAACAAGAAAAAGCAATCGGAGAACTCAACACTTGTGCCAACCAATTCATCCAAGGGTAGATGATTCGACTTGGCCCTGTGATCTTAACCATCGATCGATTACTATCAAAATCACGTTACTTTCTCTCCAGACTCTTTAATCCTCCTAACAAGTTTGGTCCTTATCAGACAAGAGCTGAGTTAACCTGCCCTGTAACCTTCACTCTTGACCTTTCCCTGGAACCTTGACCTTTGATCGACTGTTGTCAAGTCGAATACCTTTATACTTGCCTTAACTTGAACCCATATACAAAGTAAGGTGTAAACTGGATAAAAACTATTTAAGCTGACCTTGCTATGTGACCCCGGCCTTTTGGCTTACTGTTCTCCAATCATTCCACAAAGTTTGGTCCAAATCAGATCAAAATTGCTTAAGTTATTTTGTTTAATTAAAAAAAAAAAAAGTGGGACTTTTACCTTGTCCAATGACCCTGACCTTTAACTGACTGTCCTCAAAACCTCTGCTCTTCCATTACGCTCAAATCTTCCACCACGTGTGGCCTAATCAGAAAAATGTTTATGCTGACTTTGCTAAGTCAAAACCTGACAGCCTTGTGACCTTGCCCCATGATTTAGTGTTAAAAAAAAAGAAAAAGAAAAAAAAAAAAGGTCTACCACTTGGAGGTCCCTCTACCTCATCAGCAAAACTGGTTTAAACTGGATAAAAACAAAGTTTCATGTGCGCGCGATCGAACACCCCACGCACACCTAGCAAACCCTAACAGCCCTCTGGCTTCGCGCGCGCGCGTGTAATAATCTACAGGCACGGAGGGAAGTGAAAAGAAATAGGTAATACTTTAAGCAAACCTTTGTCTCCACCTGACAATCTGCCCCTGCACATCCATTCCAGCTAAGTCGATAATTAATTTCCCGGTTCATTCAGAAAAAAAAGTTAAGACGTTACCGGTGAAAGTAACATGAAAATCGCATGTCAAAAAAAAAAAAAAAAAAAAAAAAAAAAAAAAAACTCTTACACCTGTGGCCCATCAGTGTCAGTGATCCCTAAGTTTCACCCAAACACGGCTCAGCATGCAAGTCAAAGGTGTGGCTCAGCTTGACCAAGTTGGAGTACGAGAACTATAACAGGAGATACACAATACAGAAAAAAAATATCGTCCTATGAGTATTGGTCAACAAAGGGAAGTGAGAAGAGATGAAATATTGGACGAACTTTCGTGCTCGACTGTACGGTAGTGCAACATAACACTTACCTACACTCTCCTTAGCAGCTAGCCCAACACAACACTTACCTGTAAAAGATAAACAAAATTAATTAGTGTGTGTGTGTGTGTGTGTGTGTGTGTGTGTGTGTGTGTGTGTGTGTGTGTGTGTGTGTGAGAGAGAGAGAGAGAGAGAGAATATTAATGGCATCTCAACATTAAAATGGGGAACAAAAATGAATGTATGCGTGCGAATAGGAAAACAGGAGTAAACAGGATGGGCTGCTGGGTTGGGTATGGCGGTGGGTGTTGGGGCAAATGGGGTACACTCAGAGAAATCGGCCATTGTAGTAATAGCAGTATTAATAATGTAACCCCGGTCTGTCAGGTCGAGCAGACCCATTAACCGCTGGCAAGCAATCGCCCCTGCAGTCGTCCTGAGCAGTGATTCAATGTCCCCTTGGAGTGGACTGCACCTCACCACAGCGAGGCGCGGGGAAGTGTGTATTCGGATTAAAGCTCAAGCTAACCAAGCCCTGTGACTTTGAACTTATTTTTCTAAAAAGAAGATGAAGAATAAAAAAAAAGGTTTACTCAACATTTACAAAAAGTTTGGCTACAATGAGATAAAAAGTGCATGGGAAAAAAAAAAAAGAGACAAATCGACACAGTGGCGCGTGCGCGCGCGCGCACACACACACACACACACACACACACACACACACACACACACACACACACACACACACACACACACACACACACACACACACACACACACACACACACACACACACACACACACACACACACACACGATTTTCAAGCCGTCATCGTAGTGAAATAGTTGATTTCCGTCTGCGTCTGCGTCTGCTGCTCAAGTGCATGGACAAAGTGGATGTATTTTTTTGGTCACGCTGCGAGGTTTGTTGAGTAGATTACAGTCGTGACATCTTTATATACATTTGTTCATATATAACACTCCTCTTCCACTCTGCCGGGTGATTTCTCGTGTGTTGCGGGAGTGGCCCAGTCAGCGTTATTAATGTCTATTCTGCATCATATTTTCATCTCTTACTCCCACTGCCACACCCTCGCCCACACCACCAGACTGAACTGTCCCCCGCGGTATATAAGATACCAGATGAGTTTCTCGTGAGGCGCTGTTTATGGACCACCCTATTTTTCACACTTGCTACCAACAAACGATTTTACTCAAATCAGGCGAGACCCATCGTACTGGACGGGCTGATGAAAGCATCTAACCCCTCCAGCTCAAAAAATCTCCTAATATGAATATAATCGTCAGGAGACAGTAAGAATAAAATATGTAAGAGAGAACCTCGAAATGTGGAAATATGTTTGAACACATGTAAGGACAAACTACGGTGCCATACCAACACTCTCATGCTCATACTAACTCTCAGCTGAACAGAATCACGCCAAACTACGGTGTTGCTTAAGATTCCTTCTGTATCTACAAAGGTTGATTGTCTAAGCCTCTGTACCAGGAACTTTTGAGCCCAATTGGACGGTCCGGGACAAAAGTTAGCATACTGCTGCGCTGCGTCTACTAAATTAGGGCATGTACGTCAATTTCCTACTTGAGGCATCTTATTAAAGAAGGTAATATTTGGGCAGAGAAACATGCAAAGCTTTTCTCAGCTTAGAAATATTAGCCAGCAGATGAAGATAAGTGAAAGTTTGGGCATCAGAATTGATACATTTCCTTACAATAAATAATTTGTGCTGGAGAGGGACGCCTTCACGTGGTGGCACTGACATCACTCAGCAACTCCTCTGGCCGGATATGCAAACGTCCCCAACTCTTTCCCTATCCCCTGAAAGGAGGTTGGTGGAATACAGGATGAAGGCAATTTCAGACTGTAGCCCACCGGACTCACGTTTCAAATAAGCATGGGGTTACAAGTACTACAACAATAACTACTACTACAGCTTCTACAACATCAACCAACTACTATTACTATTACAACTACTACTACTAACAATAATATCGACAACAATAATAATAATAATAATAATAATAATAATAATAATACAATAAATAACGGGGCAGTGAACATTGGCTTTCCAAATCCAGTAAAGGGATGTTTGGACCCCAACAGTTTCCAAAATATTATGCATGAGTTGCATAATTATTTGGCAAAAATGTGGAACAATAATCTTGTCCGAAATTGTTTGCTTTCCAGTAATAGTGATCCACTTTTTAGCTGAATAATTATGAAACTTACACACTATTTTGAAGAGTCCGTTTGAATCGAAGATCTTACCGGTGGATTTCAAAAGTTATTGCTCACTCTCTCTATTTATCGTAATGAGGTAGATCGATATTTGTGTCCGCAAACTTACCTCTTCACACTAAGCGCTGTTGCTGATACCGTTTTATTATTATTATTATTTTTTTTTCCGGACAAATACTTCTGAATGGATTGTGACTGTTTATTTCACATGCTGTATAACACTTTCTTGAAACTTACTGATCCAGTGGAAGCACCTACTGGAGCTACTGGAGAATATTTTCAAGTGTTTAGTCCACTGTTTCAAAATGTGAAGATGGAAGACTGTAAAGAGTTTTTTGATCGAGTGTACAGCTATAAGCAAAAGTTTGTCGACAATCATCTCCAAGTATTTTGTCATGCCTTCCATAATTACATCTCATTCCTTCCCATACGTCATCCATTATCTCATTCCTCCTGATACCTCACACCTCCTCATATCTCATTCCTTCTCAAACGCCATACTGTATCCTTTCTCATGCTCTTCTAGTTTGTGCTTCATATTGTTATCACACAAAATTTATGTAATATCCTCTACTGTGATAACCTACAGAGAATCGTCTTCGAACTTTGACTCACGGCTGTACATGGGTTACGGAGAGCGATTGCACATGAAGCATAGGCAACGGTTTAATTGTGTGTTGGCGTGGCTCCAGGGTCATTGCGTCTGCTGCCATCCACCTCATCAGTCTCCGCTAATTACATCCACATCATCCCCCGCCACCACGCTGATACCATGAGCCATGCACATCCGACACACCATGCACACCATTACACCCCGCACGGCCCTACACAAAGCGCAGAATTATACGATCTTCCAGCTAATATGATGCATGGCCTTACCCAACGCACGACCTACATCACACTCCAGCTTCCACAATGCACGATATTACATCATAGACGATTTTACACGAGGCTCCATCTTACAAAATGCACGATCTTATACGTAAAAGGGGGGTCCACCTTACACAAAGCACGATATCACACGTAGAAGGGGCTCCGACTTACACAATGCACGATCTTGCACGAACCATGACTACAGTTATACGATGAAGGATCTGACATGCACACTACTGTACGCACAATCTTACACAATGCAGCCTTACACAATGGATGATCTTATACAATGATCGATATTACACCATGGAAGACCTTGAACAATGCACAATCATACACAATGGACTGTCTTATATGATGCCTGTTATATAGAACGTAGATGTAGAAGGGACCACTTACTGAGACAAAGAATGAAGTTTATTTTATCTTTAATATCTACAGGTAACATATGGCGGTGCAGTAAACAATGCAACTTCACTCAACAGAGCAATGGTATAAACGTGGCAAAATAATACTAAAGAGAGAGAGAGAGAGAGAGAGAGAGAGTACGAAGGAAAGATCGACACCTAGTAGCTCTCTGAGAAGGTAGTGGAGTTGTGTTAGTTCGGAATAAGTACCTGCAATTGGTGGATGAAGTAGATATCAACCGAAAACAAAGGAAAGAACACGTCAAACTAACAGTAAACGAAGCAGCACTAAAAGCAAGAGGTGGGAAATGCTGAAACAACAACAGCAAACTTTGAGAGAGTACAGATGAACTTCTAACGGAAAGAAGAAACATAATCGTAAGAACAAAGGGGTCACATTGAGGCAGCTGCGTATTAAGGAAAACCATCAACAGGAAGAGAACTGAAGATATCCCAAAGCTGAACTTAGCAGAATTGAAAAAGTTTTAAAGGGATGGAGGAAGTCTGAAGGCAACCCAGTGGAGCCTTGGTACAGGAAGAAACCAAATATTTGCTGAGACTAAAAAAATAGGCAACGGAAATGATCAATATAGCAGACAGATTTGGCAAAGCTATCACAGTATCAACATGATCAATGAGCCAGTTCACAGCATTACTCTGAATTGGTATAAAAAAAAAAAAAAAATAAGGAGACTGAAGAAGGGTAAGGAAGGAGGTAATGAAAGTCTCACCATCCACCTAATTAAGGATGCAGGTTACTTTGTATAAGTAGAAAGACTATTCTCGAAATGCATAAAAATCAAGGAATTATCATATCATGAATTAACAAGAAGTGATGCCAAGGGACAGAAATCCCGTCCCCGGCAGTAATTTTAGTGCTGACGTATAAATACAACAGGATATCTAGTCAAAGATGTCACATAACAAATTTGGAGTGAATCGGGTGAAAATTGATGATTTTATGCCCACTTGAAATTTTAGGCCCGACCCACCTGACATTGACCCCCCTACCGCTAACTGGGGGGGGGTGACCCCCATGATGTAATGAGGCATGTTACAGGATGCAGCTTTGAAAGATGTACCTTTAGATTTTGGTTTCATGTCGGTAAGACGAGTTTGAAAGGAGTTTTGGCGAAAAAACGATTTTTTTTTTTTACATTTTTTGGGGACCTACAGCCGAAGCTTTGGCCCAATTTGGCATAAAATTTAATAGGGTGATCATAAGGTCATAGTCCATCATCCCTGTAATTTTAATCAATATCACACCAGTAGTTTTCAGGTAAAGTTGTTAACAGAAAAACAGGCAGGCAGGCAGGCAGGCAGACGGGGACGGGTAATGAGGCTTTTGTTTTTCCTTCCTCTATTCAGTTATTAAAAACAAAAACAAAAAAAAATGGGTACAATAAAGACTTTCAGAACAACAGCCAACAAGTTGTTTCTGTTGTGTGCAAATTTTTCAGAAAAATCCCAACGCTCTGAATTAGACCTACACAATATACAGTACAAATCAGCCAACAGAACAAGCATATTTCGTAGTGCATATATGCCAACACGCCGTGTACGAGTTATTAACCTGCTAATTAGGAAAGCTTCAGAATATATGAAACTTCTTTTTTTGTATGGCATGTGTTGACCATGAAAAAGAACTTGATTTAGTTGACAAAGCGGCTGCTATTTTATCAATTCGATGACAAGGTGTAGAAGAAATTTAAGTTGACGTAAGGAAGGATATTTAAAGCGATAACACTGCTACCATGAAACTCCTTAATGACAGCAGGAAAATACCCGAAAAGAGAGGTGTTAAACAGAGGCTCAAGTTAGTCACTGCGCGCCACGGAGACTTGCAATTTTAACGCTGGGATGGCGTAGGAAATTATTTTGAACTGTCACTGACTGAACAAATTTTGATCTCCTGGCAGCATAGTTCTTTTCACTGAATCATGGGAGGAACCACAGGAAATAATTACTGATCCGAACTGGGAGATTTGGAGGGTAAGACTGAATATGAATATAGAGATGATTAAAGTTAAAAATATAAATGTTCAGTTCCTTCCATTAAAATCAAGAGACGAAGAACTAGAACAATATGTATACCTAAGGCTAGTAGTTCAGAGCCACTTAATGACTATGACGTCAAACAAAGAACAGGAATGGGACAGAAATCTACCTGTGTCCTTCCTGTTATGAAGTTTTGTGAATCTGAAAGCTGAGTAAAACAAAAGCATTCGATAGTAATCCTTGCTTCTCAGGGAGGAATAGAACGATTACGATAGCTGTCACAAAGAACTTGAATCTGGGCACAGACGAAAGAAGATGATATACTATAATTGCCAAAATCAAAACGCATAAACAGATGTGGACAGGTGACGTCCTTCGTAGAACAGATGTCGGAATAACAGGATAAATGCAAGGCAATTCAGTGATGCAGTGAGACGAATAGTCAGACAAAGAACAAATGGTGAGATGAAATTCGGAGATTTGCTGGTGTTGGATTGAACAGGCTAACAGCCAATAGGTATGAGTGAATAAACATAGGAAAGGCCTTCGTTCTGTAATGGACTGACTCGGACTGATGATGATGACAATACAATGCTGGTGCAGGAGCTGGTGCTGCTGCTGCTGATGATGATAATGTTGATGATGGTAATGATGATGATGGTGATAATGATGATGGTGATGATGATGATGATGATGATGATGGCAATAATAATAATAGTAATGATGATTGTGGTGGTGGTAATGATGATATGAATATTGATGATGACCATTACGATGATGATGTGGTAAGCGATGATGAAGGTGGTAAAGACAAAAAATTACTAACATTGTATGGTGGCTATACTGGGATTGAAAAGAAACAGGCAGACAGAACCAGCGAGGAAATATAAAGGAGTAAAAAGGAAAGCAAACAGCAACAGCCCCATTATTCCTTTCGAGGCTGTTTGCTATCAGGTAGGTTACAACTAAGGCCAAAGAGTCAAGGACAAGGATATCAGAGCAGGAAGGCGGCGGGGATGGAGGATGCAAGGCGCTCACCGTGAACTCACTTGAAACAGATAGAGACGAGGATTTGGCGGTGAGACGGAAGAGAAGAGCTGGGTATTGGGTACAGGAGGTTGTTGCTTTGTATGTTAACTTCGGCTGTAATGCGATTTGGGGAGGAGAGGGATGGAGGGAGGGATCGGAAAGGAAGGGAGAATGAAGGAAGGATGAAAGGAAAAGTACGGGAAATGAGGAAAGAAGAAGGGAAAAGTAGAAGGGAGGAAGGATGAAGGGAGCGCAGGGGGAAGAGAGGAAGGATGACGGTGAGATTAGGAGGCGGATGGATGGATGAAGGTAAGTGTTAAAGAAGGAAGTGAGAAAGGAAGGAGGAAGACGGGAAGGAAGGACGGAAGGGAAGGAAAGGAAGGAAGAAAGGAAGACGGGAAAAGTATGGGAAGGAGGGAAAAGAAGGGAAAGTAAGATGGAACAAGTAGGAGGCTTCTCCTTTGTATGTTAACTTCGGCTGAAATGCGATTTTGGAAGAAGAGGGATGGAAGGACGAACTGGAAAGGAAGAGAGGAGGGAGGGAAAAGTGAGGGGAGAAAGGAAGGACACGGATAAAGTGAAGGAAGAAAGGAAGGAGAAGAAGGAAAACGTCACGGAAGAATGGAAGGAACAAAGGAAAAAGTGAGGGAAGAATGGAAGAATATGAGGAAAAAAGGGAAGATCTAAAAAGCAAGGGAGTTGTTTCGTATGTTAACTTCGGCTTAATACGATTTAGGGATGGGAGGAGGTACTGAAAATGGAGGGAAGGAGGGATGGACTGGAAAGGGAGGGAGGGAGGAAGAAGGGAAATGTAAGGAAAGAAGGGAGGAAAAGAAAAAAAGATGGATGGCAAGAGGACGGAGAATGTTGCTTAGTATGTTCACTTCGGATGTAATGCAGTTTGGGGACAAGACTGATGGAGGGAAGGAGGAAAGGGAGAGAGGGATGGAAGGGCTAGACAGAGAGGGAGGGAAGGAAGAGGATGAGAAATTGAGGAAGAGGGAAGATGAAAAGCAATGAACAGGGAGAAGGAAGAATTAAAACAGGAAGATGATAAAGAAAGAGAAGGAAGGAAGGGAGGGAGGGAGAATGGAAAGGAGAAGGGACGAAGGAGGAAAGAAGGATACGAAAAAAGATGGAAGAAAAGGAGGAAGAAAAGAGGAAGACGAGGAAGAAGGATGAAAACGAAGGAAAGGAGAAGGAAAATAAGGAAAGGGCAGATGACTGAAGGAAGATGGAGAAGAGAGACACCTGAGGAAGGGGAGTAGGATATGTTCAAGGACGGACGACCAAACCAGCCATCGTAGAAGGAAGGAAGGAAGAGTTGGTTGGTTGGTTGGTTGGTTGGTTGGTTGGTTGGTTGGCTGGTTGGTTGGTTGGTTGGCTGGTTGGTTGGTTGGTTGGTTGGTTGGTTAGTTGGATGGATGGATGGATGGATGGAAGGAAGGAAGGAAGGAGGGGTGGGTGGGTGGGTAGATGGGAAACATAAAAAGAATGTGAAAATGTTAGGATGAGGAGGGTGAAAAGAGAGAAGGGAGGAAAGGAGGTGACGGAAGGAGGGAAGGAACGAAGGAACAGGGAGGACACTATTTTACATATCAATGTCTGCTGCAATACAGAGGTAAGGGGGAAAGGAAACAAGGAGGGAGAGAGAAGAGGTCGAGAACAGGAAAGAATGGATGCATGAAGGAAGGAGGGGAGAGAAGTAAGGAAGGGAAAAGGAAATGAAGGAAGGGAAGAAAGAAAAATGAATGAATGAATGAAGGAAGGAAGGAAGGAAGGAAGAAAGGACGGAAAGAAGAAAGGAAGGAGGAAGAAGGGATAGAGATGAAAGGGAAGGGAAGGAAGACATACTGCTTTACCTGTCTACTTTTGGTCTAATACGGAGGTGAGAGGAAAAAAGAAGCAGAGAGTAAGGGAGAAGGTAGAGAAAGATGGCATGATGGACGACGGATGAAGGAGAAGGAAGAGAAAAAGCAGGAAGATGAGGAAAGGGAGGAAGGAAATAAGTAAAGAGAAGCGAGGAAAGGAAGGAGAAAGCAGAAAAGGAAACAGGGAAGGAAAAAGGATATCAGAGAAAGGAAAATGCATAGAGGGAAAGGAAGGGAAAGGAAAAAATAAAGAAAACATATATGAATAAAGCAGGAGGCGGAAGAAAGGAAGGAAATATATGAAAACAGAAGAAAGGGAGGAAGCAGATGGAAGAACCGTACCAAGTATGGAAGAAAACGGAAAACTGATAAAATACAGCGAGGGGATATTGCTGTAAATGTCAATCTCTGCAGCACTCAGGGTACGAGTTACGGATACAGCTTCAAACCAAACTCAGAAACGTACACTCTCTCACCCCAGTTCCTCTTTTTCAGACGGGCTACACATTTAAAACAATATTTTTAAGCTCAGAAACTTCAGTAATTTTTTAGTTACCTAGATTTCAAGGCTTCAAAGTTTTTAGCAATATGTAAACTGATAAAAAAAAAAAAAATCCTATAGTTCTTTCACGCTGACCTGGTGCAAATTTTCGTTTTTTTTTTTTTCCGGCTTACTTCCCGTAGCTCAATGGCAGAAAAAGAAAATGCTATGGTTCTGCACCCTTTCCATGCCACTGCTTCGTGATTAGCATCATTCGAGAGTTAATCTGGTGTTATAAAGGCGGCTTAAAGATGGAAAGAAGGCAAATTTAGACCAAGTTACAGTAAAAAGAATATAGTTACCTAGATTCCAGCGTATGTCTAGTATACAGAGATCCATTCAGTCGAAAATAGGCTTGCATTCCAAGTGAAACTGGACATTTCGTAACACCTCTTCCTTAGCGATTTAAAATGCATATTACACCTTGATATCTTCTTGAATGTTTCTGATGTAATCTATGTCGATGTTTAAACGATACCATACAACAGAATGATAAGGTGTAATATGTAAAATAAGTCGCTTACGCAGGGGTGCTACGAAGCCCCCTATGTCACTCAGAATATCCCCCCCATCCAAAAAAAAAAAAAAAAAAAAAAAAGTGCTGCTCGAAAAGCCTGTCCGAAATGCTGACACGGAGAGTAACATACAATTGTGAAGATAAATATCAATTCAATTCATTTAATTAATAATGAGGCAGTGAACGATGCAGTATAAAACCCAGTAATGCCGTATTCAGAACCCAATAATCTTTAAGGAATATTATGTTAGAGTTTCATAATTGCGGCGCCATATACTCGTCCCCAATTGCACCTACAAATGCTTACAAAATAGGTTAGTCTCCCAGTGAAAGAAAACTCCTATGATACGATTTGGACACAAGGAAGGATGAAGGATAAAGGAAGATGTGAGGGGCAGATGAACGGAAGCGGAAAAACGACAGGAAGGAAGGAGAATCACGAAGGGGAAAAAAAAGGAGGGGAGGGAAATGAATGGATGAGAGAGAGAGAGAGAGAGAGAGAGAGAGAGAGAGAGAGAGAGAGAGGTGGAAATAATAAACAGCGGACTACAAACCAACGGGCAGAAAACGAATACACCCTGCACAGATAAGAGACACAAACAGCTGCCCGATCCCCTCTCTCTCTCTCTCCTCGTTCCCATCCGCCATATTGTCTACCTCTCCATTTACTCTTCTTCCCTAGCTCCCTCTGTCCCTCTCCCTTCTACCTCCCTCTCCCACCCCCCTCCTGTCTACCTTCTCTCTCCCCCTTGTCTCTTTCTTTCCTCCCCCGTCTCTTTCCCCCTGTCTCCCTCCTCTCTCCGTCTGTCGTTCTCCTGTACCCCTTCCCCTGTCTCCCTCCTTCCTCCCCACTCTCTCTTCCTGTGTCCTCCCCACTACTCAATGCCTCATTCCTCCTGCCTCTCCTGGATTCCATCTGTCGTACTGAGCACCTCCACAATTACTCTTCTTCCACCACCCCCTGGACCATTCTCTTCAATTTTCCTTCCACATTTACCCTTTCCTCTTTACTATCACTACTCCCCAGCCAAATTTTACCTCTTCAAGTATTCCCTTCTTATTCTATTATTACATTCTCCTCCTCAAATTATATGTACGTAGAGTTGCTGCCAATAATTCTTTCACACCATGTCGAAGCCTGGTGTCAAAACCTAGTCGAGATCTTGGATACCTTGTCTGATTGCTCTCACCTGACGGAACTGGAGCACTCCCACAACTTGAACACGAAGTAGGGGTTGCAAGAAATCTAATGAGCCTTGGTTATGAGGTACGAATGAGTCTCCTTGGTTACTATATTATTTCTTATCCAAACCTGGGCTAAAACTGCCATCACCCCATCTCGAAACTGAGTTGCGGCAATAGATTAACATTAGAATATGATGATGGTCATGAAGAAGTGCTACGGAAAGGATACAGAACCACAGTATTGTGTTCTGCCATTGCGCTATGGGAAATATGGTGGATATGGACAAACAATCAGGGCCATTTAAGGTAAAAGGACTATAGAAAAACACAACCTCCAATTTGAACTACACATGGTCATCAATCGAGCTGATAGGGGTTGGAGATCAATGTCAGGTTAAAGTAAACGCGCTACAGCCAGTAAATATCCAAGCGGGCTGGAAGAGCTGTAATCTATCTTCATTAATTCAGAATCCTAGACGTGTAAAAAGATTAATGACCGCGACTGTACTTAAAAAAAAAAAAAAAAAAAAAAAAAAAAAAGCGACGAGGAGGGGGTGGGGGTTGCGATGCTTTCTTCAATAATACCTCCATACGTACCACAGCCAGGACAGTTCGTTTGGTTACTGGGAAGGTCTTCCATTAAATACAATTTTTCGACCGTAGTTTTTAGGGGGTCACCCCCACTCACCAAATTAAACATTCTCGGAAACAGTGAAATGAGGGCAGATATGGTTCTGATATGTTAGTACATGTTGCACAATGGACTCTCATCCGTAATGCGATAATAGGGAAGCGTGACCCCCCTCCCCCTCGTCTCGTCAAGACAGTTTCGTCTTCCATCTGCAGTTCTTACCTCACTGTCCTTTCATTTTTAAATGCTTTCAAGTCATCAGTCACACTTTTGATAGGGAACCTCCAACACCGACGTCATGGTAAATTGGGAATTCTACTCTGCTGGGTAAATATTTCTTGGTAACAATGCACACAACCAATTTTTACCCATTAAGATGTGTTTAGTAAAATCAGTATTACAGGCTTAAAAGCACAACGTTAATAATATGAAGTCAATAAAATTTGTGTAATCTGCCAATCATCCCTGTACAGAAGCACAGCTAATCTCCGCTGGTTTGGTCGAAAAAGACAAAGGGATATAAAATGGGCATTGACGCAGAGAAATACTGTTCAGCTTGATGACTGTCAAACACAGGATTATCAGCTCTGTGATCTGTAGCAGGGTGGGGGGCGGTGCGTAGGGTGTGTGGGCAGAGTTGGTAGGTGAGCGGGTGGGGAGGGTACGGTGGGTGGGTGAGTGAGTGCATAATAGGAAAACAGGTCCATAGGGATTAGATCGATCGGGCTCATAAATAGGTTCGTGGTAGGAATAGATCCAGGTGGGAAAATAGGTCCGTAGGGAATATGCTGGGAGGAAATGGGCCAAAGTAGGCACACTGGTCCAGTGCATAAAATACGTCCAAGGAAGAAACAGATCCCTTGTGGAAAATAGGGCACTGTGTGAAAACGGGTTCAAAGTGGAAAACAGGTTCACGGTTAAAACATGTTCATGTTGTATCTACAGTGTGTAGGAATTGCTTACCTTACCATACCACCTGCATACCTTTAGTGATTATATGAGAAGTAAGGATACTATTATCAAAACATGGTGTTCTGGTATGGCGTTTGTATATGGTGTACACCCTCCCAAAAAAGTACTGGCCCCTTGGGGTACGATAGTTGTGAAAATGAGCAACTTCCGCAGACACACGTGAGTCTAGAAATGTGGTGCCTCAAAACATATACCATCCAGTAAGTGAATCTTTTTGCAATTTTGAGTTCTAATAATTACCAAAGATATTATTTGCACTTATAATTACTGGATGCCCCATACATCACAAAGCCTCATCCATGTTTCAGAATTATACGTGCTGTAAAAATCCCGATACTTCTGGAGGAGGGTGTACAAAAGACTACAGAGTCTGCTTTTACAGAAAAAGAACTTATTCTCACCATACCGCTTCCCTGTCAACACTGGGTATATGGTAACTAAGGACATTATTTTTCAGAATATGGTGTTCTGGTATGCTGTTAGTATGTTGTGTACGTGAGACTTATCTATTTCCTTGTTTGCAGATCAACAAGAATCCCTAGCTTTGCCATATTACCTCTCTACCACATGTAATAATACAGTGATCATCAAAAATCAGGCCCCAGCCTAGACCCTCTCATTATCAATACTTCCGCTATATGTCTCGTAGGATAAATGAGGTCAGGGTGATGGGTGACGCTGTGCTACACTTCAAAATAATAAAACCAATAATAAAACCAACAACCACTACTGCATTCCTTACTTACGAAAGCATACAGGTACAGAGCCTGAAACCTATACGTCGTACACAAAATCTATTACCGCCACATGTATAATCGAGAATAATGATTATGTGTTGCTGTTAAGGTCATCGTCACTGTGAGGTCGGAATCGGTCATAATACCGCATTCTAAGTGGCATTCGAAGAACCGTAGCACCTCTTCCTTTACTATTTAAATTGCATATTACACCTCAACGCTTTCTTAAATAAGGTGACGCACTATTATTTTTTTCTATTTTCAGGTAATTTAAAACAGAACAGGAAAGACTTTTCGTATTCAAGTTAACATAACCTTCATTAACAACTTCACAAATAGCGGTCGGTCCTATGCTGAAGAAAGTTTTCTAGTGGTAATAAGAATAAGATTTTTAAAATATGTCACCAACTTGTCTAGGTTAAGCTCAAGAATGATGGAACCGCAAAGCCGAAGAACACCATTTTATTTCTCAGGAGTAGTGACACGCCCCTCCTCAACACTACGCGCAAACGAGTAGGTACGGAAGGCTTTTGAAGTGTAGCCTGAACACTGGGTATGGATATGTAGTCTGTTGTAATGTCTGGTGTGGGTGAGAGTCTGTATACAACCCGAGATAAAAATTCGCTTAATATTCCACTGCGCTTACTTCACACTTATGGAATGTACGTCACTTTCCTCCCTGACGCATTATTTCACAGAGATTCAACTATGGACAGAGAACATACCAATTCTCTCACAGCCTGGCAATACTATCTAGCAAAGGGCAGGGAGATGCGGAACTGGAGAAATAATAAGTAAACTTTTGTCTCCGACTGTACATGATAGCACGAACTTCGACATAATAAAATTTTGCCTTTACAATGTTTCCCTTCCACTGCTCCATTTCTTCTCCTTCACTTCCTTTCAAGCTCTTTCCTCCACCTCCCATTTTAACTTCTAACCTCTCTCTCTCTCTCTCTCTCTCTCTCATCTCTATTTTTCCTTCAGCAACCTCTCCCCCTTTCACTTCCTATTCATTCCCTCTTTCCACCCCTCCCCCTGTATCTCCCTTGTCCACATTCTGTCTCTCCTTTCTCCCTCTCCCACTTCCACTCCATGCCCCATCCCTTCCACTGCCCCACACTTCCCCTTCAACCCTTGACCTCAATCAGCCCCTGTCTTCTCTTCCCTTCCACTTCCTCAATACCTCTTCCTTCCCTCATTCCTCTCCCCTCCATCAGCTTCCCGCAAGACAACCATCTGTCTTCTCCTTCCACTTTAACCCACATCCCCACCTCTCCCCCTCACCTCTTCCTCCCCTTTCCCTCTTCATTTCTCTCCCCGTCTCCCCTCTCTACCCTTTTCTTCTTCCCCACCCTACGGTTCCTCTTCTTTTATCTCCACCCCTCCCTACCCTTGCCCTCTTCTCATCCCTCCCACATTTCTTCCTTCATTCCCTCCCTCCCCTTCCCTTCTTTTCCTCCTCCTTCCTCAACCTTACCCTCTTCTCAACTCTCTCCCGCCCCCTCCCTCCCCTTCCCATCTTCTCCACCCCTCTGCCCCTCCCCACAACAAGACAACCCTCTCTCCATCCACCTCAAAAGCAGAGTGTGTTGAGAGAGGCCAAGGTTCCCGCGAGAAGCCGAATATATTTCAGGATCTGGACGCCGAATTCGGTCTGGAGGGCTGGAAGGATGGAAGGATGGAGGAGTGGAGGTGCATTTCGGGTTGTGGCCAATACTCTTCCGGTGGGGCTGGAAAAAGGGAAAGCTGGAAATATTGTTGCACCGTGGCAAAGTTACCATATCAAAAAGCCGCAAAAATGTCTGTAGGTTCACTAATTCAGAAATCGCTTGAAAGAGTACCGCTACATTACTGAAAACATCAACATTATCGCCAGATTTCTTCACGCCGGATGTTCAAAATTTGGCGCTGAACAGGTATGAATATCTCTAGACCAGTGCCAAAAACGCTACATCGCAAACTAGCACGAGACAGTCATAAAATTTGCCTACCACTCCGCAGCGTATATTTGACACTTTACTCCTTTATGCATCAGATGAAAAGGGCTCATTATCTCAGGGCAAAGAAACACATCAAGCCTTTTTCAGTTTGGAAAAATTAACCGAAAAAGGAAAGGGAGAGGCAGAAGATGTGACATTACGAGATTTTTTGAACCCAAGTACACCACCGCTCCAGCAAAATTCTACTTCCACAATGGCCACAGGTAATACTGCTACTGCTACTTTTTAAAGGAAACAGAAGGAAGCAAAGGTCGAAAGAAGAATCCAAATTCTTCAAGTCTGTGAAGTTGAACCTCCCAAGAAAGTCCAAACAAAAAGGAAGCAAAATCAAGATCCTACCAAAGTTATCCCTTCCTTTGAATGATAAGAAAGTCAAGATCAAAGCAAATTCAGTCCGAGATGCAAGGATGTCCACGCTTCTCAAATTGAAATGATGCCTATTATATCCTTCTTTGTTCATGTATTCAACTTTTCTTTGTAAAGGGCATTTTCTGTCGACATCTGGTACTTGGTTCAATTAGTAAGTAGTTTCACCTTCTATCAGTTTTTTCCCTTGTTTTCTCGACAACGATGATGACGATGACTGATGACTGACGACGACGGCAATGATGATAAAGAACAGGGTTAGTGACAATGATAATAGGACATAAGTGGACTCTCGCCACCGCCACTACCATACTCTTTCATCTATTTGATATAACTACATTTGTTTTTTAATGTAAGGAAGGAGGAACCAAAGGCCATAAGCCGTAAGATTGTTCCCGTCATGAAAAAAACAAAAACACCAAAGGCCATAAGCCGTAAGATTGTTCCCGTCATGAAAAAAACAAAAACAAGATAACACAGAGCCAAAATCAGGATACCACAATCGCCACCGTATGCAACAGTGTTGCCACCACAACGACCATTATTTCCACTACAACCATATAGTCCTTTTACTTTAACTTGACCTACATTTTTGTCCCTTTGTAGTTAATATCATGTAACTGTATGGCAGAAAAAACACTTATATCGTTTCTAGCACCATACTCGTGTTAATTTATTATTAGAGTATTCATGAGGGAAGGTAATTTTAGGCCAAGCTGGACGGAAAAATACTTAACCACGTGACTAGCACCATAGTCTACTGTTGATTTATTTTCTACGCCTCAGTATTCATGAAGGTAAATTTTAGGCCAAACTAGAGTGAAAACTGCTTATCACTGTCACTGCTGCTGTCGCCACCAAAGTAATAATGTCGCCACCATAAGCATAGCGTTTTTTCAGAGCCGCTATAACTTTCAATGTTGTTCATCTAAACGTCGCCTGATCATTGTCTCATCAATCTGTGTGTGAGTGTGTGTGTGTGTGTGTGTGTGTGTGTGTGTGTGTGTGTGTGTGTGTGTGAAACTTGGCAAGAGATGCTGCATTTAACTGGCGTGAATGAATAATGAATAAGTATTACCTATTTATGAATGAGTAGGGAGCGAGGGAAGGAAGATTCAGGCCTGAAAGGGCAGTTTCCCCCACAATGATTTGGAAAAAATATTTTACTGTATCCGTACAGGTTCAGTTCCTGTGTGTCATATGACGGACACAGCTCACGTGTTAGAGATTTTAATTACAGTATTCCATGTATCAGTATTCAGCAGCAGAAGCACTACAAAGTAAAGAAGAAAAGCAACATGAATTAGAATTGAATTGATTTGAAAAAGACATGAACTGAGGCGAACTGGAATTGATTATGGGTATCAATTCTTTTAATATGGATTTGAACTGAATTAATATATTCGATTTTGTAATGAACTGGATTTGAACTGGAAATGATAAAAGCTGAAATGACCCAACCCTTGTGATGATGGAGTCTTAAATACCCGACGAGTCAAATAAATGGAGTCTTAAATAGCCAACAAGTCAAATAAATTCAGTCTTAAATAGCCAATGATTATGATAAATAGCCAATGATTCAAATAAATTCAGTAAATAGCCAATAAGTCAAACAAATTCAGTCTTACATGGCCAACAAGTCAAATAAATTCAGTCTTAAATAGCCAATGATTCAAATAAATTCAGTCTTAAATAGCCAACAAGTCAAATAAATTCAGTCTTAAACAGCCAACACGTCAAATAAATTCAGTCTTAAATAGCCAACGAGTCAAATAAATTCAGTCTTAAACAGCCAAACAATTTTACAACAGCCAAGCAGTTTTACAACAGCCAAACACTTTTACAAGAGTTCACTACTACGCAGTATGAACAACAGTCTTAATAACTGCCTTAGAATTTTACACTCAAACTATCTCCTCTGTTCTAAAACGTCCTATTATTATTCTTACTCCACCAAACGATTTTACTCAGCTTAGGGGAGATTTTTTTTTGGTTTGTTAATTGGAAGGGTTAGATACAGCCTTCCTTAATCCCTTCGCCTCTAGGGATAAAATCGTCTGGAGGCAGCAAAAAACAAATAAATAAATATAATAAATAATAAAATACGTCATCGACGTAAAGAGACTAAGGTACGTATTCTCATCGGGTAAGGTAGTTCCCTAACACCTCTTCCTCAGCTATTTATTCTGGATATGGCTTCCTAATATCCTTTTGTAGGTTATTTATGTAGTGTGGCGATGCTTGAATGATTTATTAACACAGAATACGACAGTAAGATGTAACAAACAAAATAAATCGCTTAAGAGGAGTTAAGGAGCTTCCTTAACCGACAAGAAAACCCACTTAAGTACACAAATAAAATGGGGTTCTGCAATAGTCAACTAAATAGTCTTATAATAATTTACAAAATAGCAGCTTTAAGTAGTCAAGACGTCTTGGAATAGTCAGCCAAAAATTCACTGAGGCTTATAATGGCGGGCTAAACTAAGGAATAAAACAGTGTCTGGTGAAAACAACCTCATCCCGTCATTATGCTAAATATACCTACAGAAAAACACCATCTGCATAATAGCCCATTCACTAGCAGCCCCCCCCCTCCTCTCTCTTTCTCTCTCTCACATGAATAAATAAATAAGTAAATAAATAAATACAAGCAAGAGTCCAAACAGGGAAAGAAAATGACTGGCTGGTGTTACAGTGTTTTCACCTTTACTTGGCCCAGACTTCACCTAGCTCCATGGCAGAAATGGTAACGTTGTGGGTCTACAGTATGTTCACAGCACTTCTTCGTGACAGGCATCATCTTCTGGTGTTAGTTTCCTGTTACAACTCAGCATTCAAGATGAAGAGACGGCAATTTTAGGCCAAGTTAGAGTAAACTGAGTATAGCAATAAATTAATCTTATTGTACTCGGAAAAATAACAAGAGAAAAAGTAAGTCATCGCACTGAAGAGGTTAATGGAAACAGCTCTGAGTAGGGGCTAATTTCGCCTACTGAATAAATTCGTCTCTCGGGAGTAATGATAAATCACCTAAGATGCCACAGCATCGAGGGATTTAGAGGATTTATTTCAACTCCTTTAATATGACGGCTCTCCCACACCCGAGTAAAAATGTCACAGTGCAAATATAATCTTTTGGCACGGTTAGGCAGTAGAAATAATAAAATGGGAAATCGCAATAACGGAATTAAAGGAGAATGTTTTTAAGACGGTTTTTACTTCTTACGAGTCCTCAGATTATAAAAAAAATCGTCGAGGGTGGCAAGGAATAAAGACACTACCGCACTGAGGGGGTTTAAGGATTTGATTTTAACTCCATCACGAAAACTAAGATGAATAAAATCGTCTAAAGGTGGAACGAACATAACACAAAAAAAGATCAGTGGATTTAAAAGGCTTCATGGAGACACCTACTCTACTCGCTAAAAAAAAAAAAAAAAAAAAAAAAAAAAATCTTCCCTGAGGTAAATTTACTCGTCTGCATACAGCAAAAATGAATTGAAAAAAAAAAAAAATCCTGGCACTGTGTTAATGGATAAAAGTTAAAAAAAAAAAAAAAAAAAAATCCGGGAAGAAAAATCTACCCCGAGTTCAAAAGTAACAGTAGACAGAGAGAGAGAGAGAGAGAGAGAGAGAGAGAGAGAGACGACCCAGGGTAAAAAAAAAAAAAAAAAGACCAATGTACCGAAAGAGCTAATGAAAACGTGTAAACCCCTTCAGTACGTCTCCCCAAAGGCTGAATAAAATCGTCTAGAAAAAACAAGAATAAACCAAGACTAAGACTAAAACTAAGAGGGTTATTCATTGATTTACTTATTTTTTTTTTTTTAATGTAGGAAGCAGGCAATTTTCCAGTGCGGGTTGTAATTGTATATTGGATGTCATGGGCGGTGATGTGTTGGTCTTGGTTATTCGGTCCTTGCTGCGTAACGAAGACGTCATACTGATTCATGGATACCTGACACACACACACACACACACACACACACACACACACACACACACACACACGAATCAATGACGATGCACACATATACATATTCAACTTACACATAATGCACGCCTAACAAACTAATACACACGCAAACAAAAACGCGCACACACACACACACACACACACACACACACGAAACAATGACGATGCACACATACCATATGCAACATAAATATAATGCACGCCTAACAAACTAACACACACACACACACACACACACACACACACACACACACACAAAGAGAGTCCATTTTACAGAGAAGATAAGAAATCCGCATACACTAGAAATCCACTCCCTATTTTTCCTTTTCACAGCTCATTACAACTGTGAATAAATCTTACTGTGACATTTCACTTCTAACACTTTACTTCCATAGGTCTCCACTAAGTTGGATAATATCGTCTGGGGATGGCAATAGTAGTAATAGTAGTAGTAGTACTAGTAGTAGTAATAGTAGTAGCAGTAGCAGTAGTAGTAGTAGTAAAAAGAATAATAATAAGAAAAAGAAAAAGAAATAAACAACAATAATAATAATAATAATAATAATAAGTGAATCCAGTAAGGCCATGCAATACAAAGTCCCCTAGCGGATGATAACCACACAAATGTAATTGCTCTTGGGAGTAGGTGGCTGGTTGTTGTACGCGACACACCGTCATGGTATGGGGAACAACTGTGTGAAGTTATACCAGATCTGTCCATGCATATGGAAGTTACAGAGCAGACACGAAATTGTGGACGTACTAACGTACAAACGTACTGACGGAACCGCGCAAACCTATAGTCCCCGAAAGATTGGGGACTAATACCACCAATAAGAATAATAATAATAATGATAAAATGATTTTTATTATTATTACTATTATTATTATGTCCTATGTACATATTTCTAGTTGTATTTTATTCTTGCTACTACCAGACGATTATATTAAATTTGAGATGCACTATAGCAGTGAAGGAGTAAAGGAAGGCGGTATCTATTCCTTCCAGTTAAAACAATTATTCCTCTCTCATCCATCTAATCCTTTCTTACCTCATCAAGAGCTACTCAGTCGGGACAACAAGACGTGAGCGACTAGGTGCATGGCCCTGAGTGGTACCATAACATCAATCACCCACAGCCATTCCTTGGATTTATAACCTAATGGAAAATATCCGTCAAACACCTTAATTCACTAGACCACTGGGCGTCCATAGTTTATTCTAGGATTACCACCAAACGTTGTACATGGTTTCCTAATATTAATAAAATCGTCGGATGAAAAGAGTAAAATAAGGAGGACGTCATCGGATTCAGAAGTCATCGTAATGAAGGGGCTATTAGGGCAGTATTATTATAACTGGGAACGCGAAGGTGTGGAAAAGCCCTAAATTTCTAAGGATAATAATTTCTGAAACATTTCCCTGCCTGCTTCTCTTTAAAATTCTCTTCTCCAGATAACTCCCCCCAGAAATTCAACCTACATCAGTTCGAGACCAAGTTTATTTTATTTTATTTTTTTAATGAATGGAGGACATCTGCAATCTTGTGTATGGACTGTTTTATTTGTTTTTCCTTCCTCAGTTCATCCTGGGTAAAAAAAGAATATGATGATGACAACACGACTGACCTTTGCAGACTATACAACGTGGCAAGCAACCTGATCACATCTAACAATTACAAGTGTTTCATAAATGACCATTAATTATCAGAGGGCTTCCTTACACCTAGGCGGTCTCGGATCTAATAATTCAAGCGTAATACCACATTATAATGAGTCATGCGGGCTCATCACATCTCGTTTACTGGTGTTCCATATAGGGCAGTAAAAAAAAAAAGTAGGGGGCCTACTGACACCATTGCGCTCTGGTTTAGTATTACATCATATAAATTACGTAATATTCTGCGACAGAGAGCAGAGCTACACTCATAAACAAAGAATTATATCTCAGCAGCAGTGAGCACGAGTGTAGAAAGAACCTAAGTAAAATAAAACGGATTAATATGCGAAAACATGGGCAGCTAGGGCAAGCCAGGACAAAATTACATCCATGAAGGTAACGCAAAAGGACTGAATATGAATAAAAAGTATACATAAAAAAAACCTTTGCGACGAAATCTCCATTCTGAGAAATAAATAAAAGATCAAAGGCCTTGTGACGTGAATTCTAAAAAAAAGGAATAAATAATGGCAGGCTTTGTGATGCAAGTTTCAGTCAGAAAAATGGATAAATATTTCATAAAGCAAACAGAAGTGGAGAAATAGTGGAAAGGAAAAATAGTTCCAGAGCAACAAGCGAGTGTAGCCACGTCTGAGAGAGGAAAACAACAAGAGTGAGTAGGATATCAATGCACCACCTAACCTTACCTAACCAAACCCCTCCTAACCTGACCTACCCTTGCCTAATCTAAAATGATCTAACATAAGAACTTAAAGTAACCTAGCCTAGCCTAAACTAACCTACGCTAACTTTAACTAGCATCCATCCATATATTCACTGTTCAGTTCTTTAGTGCCCTATTAAAAGTGTAGGGACCCGGGCCTAGGGTACTCACAATATCCAATAATAACTTCAGGAAACATGGACAGGGGGAGCAAGACAGTATTTTCATAACGGCAGTGGAAAAGTTGGGGACAAAAAGTAGGCTCTGTGATGTTACGCTCATCCGGAAACGAGCACAAGAAAAGTGGAAGTGGGGGGGGACTGCCTTGTGATACAAGTTCAGTTCTAAAGAATAAAATAAAATAAACGGAAATAAAAGAAGAAACATTCAGAGTACAACACCAGCGCTTAAAAACTGTTCTAAGGGCCGTGCATTGACTCGTGTCTTGTAGCCTTGACCTTTGATCGATTGTCCTCAAAATCAAATGATTTCGTTCTTGTCTGCCCTCAATCCTTCATCAAGTTTGTTAAAAACTGGATCACATCTGCTGGAGCTTATCTTGCCATGTGTCTTTTGATCTCGTTCTAAAAATTCAATTTCTTCAACTCTGGCTGATCCCTAATCTTCCACCTAGTGTGGCCCATATCGAATAAAAACTAAAGTGTGAGGTCGAACATTTAAACCTGCCCAGTGACCTTGACCTTGACGAAATGTTCTTAAAATCGATTCACGTTTTCCTTACTTACCCTAAACCATCCCTCAAGATTGCCCAGAACTGGATAAAATTGTTCAAGGTAACCTTGCTAAGTGGCTACCGTTGACTTATTGTTCTAAAAACCAGTAGGTCAACCAACTGGCTGACGCTCACCCCTTCCACCAAGTATAGGTGCACACAGGATTACACAGGAAGTACAGATGGCAAGAGGCCTGTTCACCCATGACGAGAATATCTGGTGAAACAAAAAGCAAATTCTGCTAAGGTCTAACCAACGTGTAAGAGAAAAGGACAGATAAGAAGAAGATGCACAACAGAACAAAACTTTTGTTTTTTTGTTCACACAGACACACACAGGTTGAACTCTCACTCAGTTTTGTGTCCTTGACTTGACTGCTATGAAAATGGAATCCCTTCGTTCTCATCTTACCCTCAACCCTTTCACACGCTTGGTCTACATCGGATCAAAACAGTTAAGCTGACCTTGCCATAAGGCCTTGACCGTTGGTTCAAATCAGATCAAAACGGTTTTAGTTTGTTTGCCGTACCAGCTAAACGTGGGTCGAACTTTGATCCTGCCCGGAGACCTTGACCTCGGACTGATTGCTCGCAATCGAATCGAATAGCTTTGTTTCTTTCTTTACCCCTAAATTACTCCATTAAGATCTGTCTTAAATGGATCAAAACTGTTGACTCTTCAAAAAGTTGCATGTTATCCTTTTGGCTGACTCTCACCCCTTTCAACAACTTTAGTTAAGATCGGATTAAACCTAAGTTATTTTGTTAACATACAAAAAGGACACACACACACACACACACACACACACACACACACACACACACACACACACAGAAACAAGCAAAGCATTCTTTTCGCTATACCACGAGCTGACGAAAGTAAAACAGAAGGCTTTGTAATCTGAATAAGAAAAAATGTCTGAATATTTCAGGGAGTAAAGAGATGTGAAAAAAAATACAGGAAGTAAAAAACAGCATTTTTGTACGAGGCGAGACTGATACGTGTGAGAGGGAAAAACAGTGGCTTCCAATATTCTGAAGAGGATGGAAACGCAGAACTTGAACCTAACTTAACCTAACCTACCTTAACCAAACCACACCTAACTTAACCAACCTCACTTAAACAAATCAAACCAAACTATGCCTAACCCAGCTCAACCCAAGCCAAATCAAATCAAACCTAACCCAAACTTAACCTAACCTGAACAAACCAAACCTTACCTAACCACATCTAACTTTACCTAACTTTCATATATCTGGTCATCGTCTAATCTTTTAACCACCCATCTGGGCTATAGGGACCCAGAGTTGTGATATAACGAAATTTAACCTTAACTCGAACAGACATGATCAGGTAGAGCAGAACCAAATGATAATATATACATGACGATACCGGAGAAGCAGGAGGAGAAAATACTAAATGAAGGATTCGTGTTAAAGTCTTCAATATAAAAAAGAGAGAGAGAGAGAGAGAGAGAGAGAGAGAGAGAGAGAGAGAGAGAGAGAGAGAGAGAGAGACAGACAGACAGACAGACAGACAGACAGAGACTATTATGCAAAGAGAAGTGACGATATACGGAAAGGAGAATACAAGGAAAACTGGTGAAGAGTCGACTGCGGCCACGTCTATCAGAGGAAAACATTTGAGGAAGCTTCCGTATAACATTCAGAGGAGGGTACAAGAACAGCACCAGCACCTGTCCTAACAAACTTAACCTAACCATATTTAACCTAACCTAACCCGGACAATTCTAACCTAAGTTAACCAAAACCCAACCAAATCTAACCTAACTTAACCTAGTCAAATTCAACCAAACCGACCTTGACCAAACCTCACCTACCAACCAAATCTAACGTAGGCCAATTTAACCTCACCACACCCAACAAACCTATGTGATAAAATCTATCCTAACATCAATTGAAACTAACTTACTTTAACCTTACCAAATCTAAATAACCTAACCCGACTAATCTGTGCACCGTATAGGATTTTATTTGCTACTAATTAGCCATTGTTGGTAAACACATACCCGCTGTCATATTTCTTCCACCATAACTTGGTCCAGATTATCGTCCTTTTGCCGCCCATAGAGAAGCAATGATACGGCTTTACACCTCTTCCGTAGCATTTCTTCGAGACTAGAATTATATGATCGTGATAGTCTTCTGTTACAGTTAAGGATTCAAGATGGTTAGATGGTAATTTTAGTACAACTTCATCTAAAAGCAAGAACAGCAACCTCCTGAACTTGTCAGTTGTCGCATATAATAGTCTACGAGTATTATTTTTTAACAGATAATGAACAGAAGAAAAACAATATAGGAAAAAAAAATCCATACACCAGGCTACATGTGTTTTCCATTCATTAAGTATATATATATATATATATATATATATATATATATATATATATATATATATATATATATATATATATATATATATAAATATATAACAGATGGACTTCAACTGCTGTTGAATGAAGTTTGGGGGAAACCAAAAAAAAAGTCTGAAATGTCCACAATCGGGCGCCACTGATCAATCCATTGTTTACTACGAAGGTATCACTTTCTTCCTGTTACAGAAAACATCGAGAGCGAGCTATCCTTCCCACAAATAAATTCATGCTAAATCATCACTCTGTTCCTTACCATGAATGTTTATCTCCTCCTAGGTAACTTCCTTGTAATTAGGGACGGAGGAGCAATGTGATGGATTTACTCGTGTAAATATATATATATATATATAAAGAGAGAGAGAGAGAGAGAGAGAGAGAGAGAGAGAGAGAGAACAAAACTCCTGAGCGTGTCCATTTAGCAGCGAAAGGGCTGTTACTACCACTTACTCCTTCACTCACAGGACATCTTTTTGTTGTTCATTTTTGCTGTGGCCATTCTTTTCTTAATCTGACGATCTGTAGCCCTTTTCAGTTTAGTGTATGGCCAGATTCAGTTAGAATGAAGGGTCGATTTGGCTAGTTACAGAAGAAAACACATTCCTACGTCCTAACTAAGGCTCACTGAATATCATGCAATCACTTCTTGGTATTCAAGTTGCGGGAGTGGGCCAGTTTCATCAGGTAAATACAAACAGACTCTGAGAAAGGGGTAAATCAAAGAGGTATCTGACCCCCCCCACCACCACCACCGACGCCACAACTACTGTCACTATCACTGATGCCCCTCACGACGAGCACCACTATCATCTTCACCATCATTTTTCCACCACCACCACCACCACTATTACCATCAATATCACCATCATCGGTAATTCTGCTACAACAAAAACTGTCATCACCTTAACCACTACAATCATCAATAACTACCACCACCACCATCGACACCATAAGTACTATCACAAACACTGATATTCCAGGGAACGTGCACCACTGTCATCTTCACCATTCATCTATCATCACCTTTATCTCCACCACTATTAACATCACCACTACCAACACCACTAATACCACCACCAGCACCACCACCACCACTATTAACATCATGAATGACTACCACCACCACCATCGACACCACAAATACTATCACAAACACTGATATTCCCCGGAACGTGAACCACTGTCATCTTCACCATTCGTCTATCATCACCAATACCACCACCACTATCATCATCACCACCACCCCTATTAACATGACCACCACCATCATCACCACCACCACCACCACCATGACCACAACCACACACAAATCACCACCACCACCACCACCACAATAACACAAATCACCTCCACCAATACCACCACCACGATAACACAAATCACCTCACCATCACCACCACCACAATAATACAAATCACCACCACCACCACCACAATAACACAAATCACCTCCACCATCACCACCACCAAAGTCATCACTCTATGACCCCCAATATTAAGGGCGCTAGTGCAGTATGGGTTGCTGGTTGGCAGGCAACACAGGCTTCGACAGGGCTGTTAAGATCATCATCATCACCACCATCATCATCACTAAAGCCATCACTGCTACTACCACCTGCACTAATATCACAAATGGCACCATCATCACAACTTGTCACCATACCACTACTTGTACAATCACCATTACCCCCCTCCTCATCATCATCATCACAACAGCAACATTCATCACCACAACCTCTACTACAACCAATATACACAATACCTCCACCATCACCACAACAAGCAACACTATCACCATCACAATTTTACCACCACCATCACCATCACCACCAACATACCCATCACCACCACCATCACCACAACATGCAACACTATCACTACCATCACCACTTTCACCACCTCCACTACCACCAATATTTAGGGTGTTAGTGCAGCATGGCTCGTAGGCTGGCGGGGAATATAGGCTGTAAGAGGGCTTTTAAAACCATGAATATTCTATGCACATTAACCCCCTTAATACCACGAAGCATTACTTACACTAGTCTTGTTTCCCGTACAGGAATGTTATTTTCATTTTTGCCTAGGAAGTAGTGTCGGGGTTTAATTTTTGAGTATGCGGTAACAAGACTATCAGGATCCACTGCCAAAATTGTCTGGCGTTAGTCTGAAGATAGAGTGTTGTTTCGGATATGTCAGAGTTGATGGAGGTATTATTACATCTCAGGCCCCTATGACTCACTTTTGGGTGAAAAAATCTATGACAAACTGGAATAAAGTGCGAGATGACACACAAAAATGGGAGGATTTAAAACTTGAGGAAACACTAGTAATAAATAATGCTCATAATATCATCATCGTCATCATTTACACCATCATCATCATCGTCATCATCATCACCACTACCATCCTAGTGCTCTTTCCAACTAACATCAATAGGATAAGCAGGACTGAGAGAGAGAAAAAAGACCGCCAAAACACCGAACAAGGAGAAAGCATCATCCATTACGTAGTAGCACTGCATTATCCCCTACATGTACAGCAAGAACACATTATTTACATTTCACTCCTGCTATCATTACACGCCTTTATTCAGCTGGAGAGAGATTTTTTTTGATTTTTGGGATTAGATACAACCCTGACTTACCTCTTTTGCCACAGTGGGTTTGTATTTATCTGACGAAACTGGCCCACTCCCACACCGTGAATAGAGACGTGGTTGCATGATATTCAGTGAGTCTTAGTTACGGTAGGAATGAGTCTCCTTCATAAGTGGCCAATTCGACCCTTCCGTCTACACATGGCCATACACTGAGCTGAAAGAGGATACGGATTTTCGTTAAAAAAAAAAAAAAAAAAAAAAAAAAAAAAAAAAGCCACGCCCAATATAAACTACAAAATGACGTTTTGTGGGTGAAGGATTAAATGGTATTCACATAGCCCGTTCGTCGCAAAATGGGCATACTATGGGACTCTCTCTCTCTCTGCTGCACCTGCCAGCAGTTCAAAACAACGCTTTTCCTCTTTTGAACACCAAGCACAAGCAGTGATTTGGGAAAGTGCTTCTATTAGTACCATTATAAATTTTATTCGTCGAAATTCGCATACAGAGAGAACGATTACAGGCTCTCTCTCTCTCTCTCTCTCTCTCTCTCTAATGCATCAGCCAACAAAACAATAATTTTCCACTCATCCTCTCTTGAACACCACGCGATACGAGTGATTTTGGAAAGTGCCCTCCATTAGAATCACAATTATTTTTATACGACAAAATTGGGACGCAAACAAGAACGCTTATCGGCTGCTGTGGCTGTCGCAAATGTCGCTTTATAAAACTCTCTGTAGCTGAATCAAATCGCAAATCGTCTGACGGTAAAAACGATAAAAACGGCGATTCTGTCAGACCCCTTCACTTCGAGAGGCTTCCAAACCGATTTCCTCCGTCTTTTATGTAAGGGCTGGAATTGGCTGGGGCACATATACAGAAAAGAAAGCAGTTTAATACAGGATGTGCCAGAGTGGACTGCTAGAGGATGAAGAGGTAGAGGTAGGCCGAGGGAAACCAGGTTGAGGACAATGAAAAATGAAGCAGGAGAGGAGTGTTGGTGGGACCTGAAGGAGATGGCAAGAGACAAATATTGGTGGAGAGAGTTCATCGAGGTCCTACGCATCCCGTGGGGTGCCACAGGAAATGAATGATTGATTTATGTAAGGGCACAAGTTCACAGACACTTCTCTGCCAGCTGTGACTGTCATAAAGACTTTGTAGTTACTTGTAGAGAAGTATATTTTAGACTTGTGGTCGAGCGGCTTTTATATCTTGTAGTAGTTTCCCCACCAGATGTCATGTAGTGACGGGAGAGGTAAAGAATAGTATGGGACTATTTTTATTTGTCTTGGAAATATTAAACAGGTATAATAGTATAAGTCCTGGGTAGCTACCTCCCTGTCTCGCTATCTCTCTCTCTCTCTCTCTTCTAAGGCTAATCTCCGTCTCGACCTCTCTCTAGGGTCGCTTGTCTCCTTCTCAACTCTCTTTCCTAACATCTCGTGTAGTAGGGTGTGTGTGTCACGTATGTTCCTCATGGCAACAGAACTTTCTCACGAGAGGACTGCTGACAGCTAACTGAATCATCTCCTTACTGGCCGCTGTCGTCAGCTTTCCTCCGTGTAAGCGTTTAGCGCTGCTCGCTTCTCGCAAACACAACACCTTCTCATCATTTGACTTCCTGCTTCTATCTGTCTCTCTATCTATCTATTTATCTATCTATCTAGTATGATTTGCAATTATAATATGGAGACCTACCACATTGCTCTGCCGCGCAAAAATGGCGTACCATCGACATTTAATAGTTATAATATATTAATACATACTACATACACATTATAATGAACTTATAAGCTAATTAAGTGAAATACATAATATTGTAAAGTAACATAATTGTATGAATATTGTATACATATATTATTCATAGTAAATAGTGATTATTCAGTAATATTACATTTTAAATAAGTTGAATACATATTGGAATAAATGCAATGATTGTTGTATAACACTTTGTAAGACGTGCATGTACAACAGACGTACGCATATAATTGTGCAATGGTAATACAGCTAGGTTATACATTACATATTTGAGTTATCACTTTAGTAATGTCTAATATTTCACCTAACTTGTATGATGATACTGGTAATACAGAATTGTGCTATAATTGTATGACTTATAATATTGTACTAACATTGTGGTACTACATAATTGTAACATTTTATGAATTGTTACCAAATATTGTGTTAATGCATAATTGTGTTGGCCTTATAATTGTAGTTACATAAAAGTTACATCTTGTTAATGCAACTGTTACATAATTGGCAAAGTGTAACATAATGCAATCGTTTGTCGTTACATAATTATAATATGGAGTAACATAATTGTAATAACTGCAGTCCTAACATATGCTGCGGTCGATGATAGTGATGATGTGTCATGCCACTTGTTTGTGGAGACACAATTTGCTTTTTGTTTGTAGTTTATGTGGTATTTTGGCATATATAGTAACATTTACACTTATTTTCATTTGTTTGTTATGTGATCTTACTTTATTTCTCTTTTTTTCTTTCTTACTTTTCTTTCTTTCTTTTTTGTATGTATTGATTTTGTAAAACTGAAGCTAACCTTGTAGTCTCGGTTGCTTTTGTAGAAATTTGCTTTTAATTCGGAGACGATGTCCGCAGATTTGCTGGTTTGTCGTTAAGCTACTTGCAAGGCGTCGAGTGATCTCTTGACCTCTGCATCAGCGTAATGATCTGGGAGACGGAGGGGGCAGGAGCTGATATTGTTGGTTGTTGTCAATCTTGATATTTTGTAGGAATTTAATGTTGATTCGTAGACGAGGTTCGTATCCCACCGCTGCCACCAAATGTCATAAAGACTTTGTAGTTACTTGTAGAGAAGTATATTTTAGACTTGTGGTCGAGCGGCTTTTATATCTTGTAGTAGTTTCCCCACCAGATGTCATGTAGTGACGGGAGAGGTAAAGAATAGTATGGGACTATTTTTATTTGTCTTGGAAATATTAAACAGGTATAATAGTATAAGTCCTGGGTAGCTACCTCCCTGTCTCGCTATCTCTCTCTCTCTCTCTTCTAAGGCTAATCTCCGTCTCGACCTCTCTCTAGGGTCGCTTGTCTCCTTCTCAACTCTCTTTCCTAACATCTCGTGTAGTAGGGTGTGTGTGTCACGTATGTTCCTCATGGCAACAGAACTTTCTCACGAGAGGACTGCTGACAGCTAACTGAATCATCTCCTTACTGGCCGCTGTCGTCAGCTTTCCTCCGTGTAAGCGTTTAGCGCTGCTCGCTTCTCGCAAACACAACACCTTCTCATCATTTGACTTCCTGCTTCTATCTGTCTCTCTATCTATCTATTTATCTATCTATCTAGTATGATTTGCAATTATAATATGGAGACCTACCACATGACAAGGGCAGATGTTAAATAAATAATTTTTGACAGAGGCAAACAAAATGACTATGTGAAGGAAGGATACTATCTGTCATTTGGGGAGGCATGATATAAAACGAGACACAGTGTCAGGAGAAGACTGTCAGCGATCTTTAGCTCACGGCTGTACACAACCTGGCAGCTCTGGACGCCTATTCATCAACATGTCCTTCCCACTGCTTACGACCTCCAGATTTTGAAGATGATGTGTTCTGGCATTTGGACATGAAGGAGGTCTTGTATTTAGCTCTTCAATTTATAGCTTTGGAATACGACTGACTGACTGACTGACTGACTGACCGACTAACTGATTGATTGACTGATTGATTTTTAGGTTTCACTTCCAGTTCCTTCTGTCGCCATATAAGAAAAATTAAGTCATCTATGAAACCAGCTTTTAATGAAATCACTGGAGAATTTTCTACCATACCCTGTTGACTTCAATGTGAACTAAAACTGCCTTATTTCCATCTTGAAAGCTGGTCCACATCAAGACTACAATATAATGCTAATCACAATGAAGTGCCATGGAAAGGATGCGGCGCCAAAGTAGTGGCCTATATTGCTAATGAACTCTGGAAAGTAAGGTGGGAAAGGACGAAAACATCGGGGAAGTTAAGATGAATGAAGTATATGTATTACAAATCATTCAACACTGACTCTATGGAAATTGTGTAAAATTAGGGCCGATATTTGCAAAGGATCTCAACCCATTTTTACGACTATCAATTTTCCATGTCAGTTAACTATCAAGAGTCACATTGCTTAATTTTTTCACGTCATCGTTCAATTTTTAAGCCAACCAATTTTTCTTGTCAGTTAAATATCACAAATCATATTTTCATTTTGTATCTTATTATTCACTTTTTATGATAATTTTCCTTGGCAGTAAAATATTATCACGATTTTTTTTTTTCATCTTGCACGTTATTTCTCTCTCGTCTGCTTGTTAAATATCTGGCAGCTGTATAAGGCAAATTAAAAATATAAACAGTCATATCCCCTTCATATATGGTGACGTCTGCAGTTTTTTATGAGGTGGTACATATATAACGCTACTCTGGCACTTCCCTTGGTGATTTCTCATGTGTTGCGGGGACTGCCACACCCACAACAGCACTCTGGCCGGTCCCCGCAACACGCTAGATGAGGCCAGGTAAGTTTCAGGAGATGCGCTTTTTACGAAACATCCTGTAATGTATTCTTGCTATTACCAGACATTTTATTTAGCCTAGGAGAGTGTAGGGTACTGGAGGGATTAATGAAGGCCAAATCTAACCATGCAGGGATTAATGATGGCTAGATCTAACCTTGATGGGATTAATGAAAGATCTAACTTTGAAGGGATTAATGAAGGCTTGATCTAACTTTGGATGAATTAATGAAGGCTAGATCTAACCTTGGAGGGATTAATGATGGTCTGATCTAACCTTGGAGGGATTAATGAAGGCTAGATCTAACCTTGGAGGGATTAATGAGGAAGGGATTAATGAAGGCTTGCTCTAACCTTGGAGGGATTAATGAGGAAGGGATTAATGAAGGCTTGATCTAACCTTGGAGGGATTAATGAAGGCTAGATCTAACCTTGGAGGGATTAATGAAGGCTAGATCTAACCTTGGAGGGATTAATGAGGCTAGACCTAACTTGAAGGGATTAATGAAGGTTAGATCTAACTTTCCTAATATTCTCTTCTAAACTAATATAATCGCCTGGAGATAGAAAGAATAAAAAATGTAATCGGACTAATGGGGTTAACATAGAGTGACGACATGATAAATATGGGTGTTTCAGGCTTCATATAAGAGGTGTGTGTGTGTGTGTGTGTGTGTGTGTGTGTGTGTGTGTGTGTGTGTGTGTGTGTGTGTGTGTGTGTGTGTGTGTGTGTGTGTGTGTGTGTGTGTGTGTGTGTTCCTGCCTGCCAGTGAGTGCATGTGGGTACTTGAGTGTCCAGGTGTAGCCTAACTGTGTGTGTGTCTATGAATGTACAAGTGTGTATGTACTGTATATGTATATAAATATGTTATGTATGTATGTATGTAAGTATTTCATATAATAGTATTTGAAAATGTATGCCTCGGTGTGTATATGTGCTTGCAAATTTAATCTACGTATGTGTCTGTATGCATGTTTGCACGTTTGTATGTATGTATATGTGCTGTGCGTGTGCGTGCGCGGGTGCGAGTGTACACAGCTGCCTGGTGAGTGTGGCTTTTTCCCCAGGACACTTAGTCGGATTACGTTTATCTCCCGCCCCAGCCTCAGCCCACTTCAACTAACACAACTCACTTAAATGCACACAGCCCACTTACACGCAGCCACCCTCCCACTTAAAGAGGCACAGGGCTACTTAATGACACACAGCCCACTTAAAGACTCACGTACTTACACACACAAACACTTTAATACACATACAGCCCTTCAAACACACACATCCCCGTGAAACACAAACAGACGCTTACAAACATACATGCAGCTCACTTAAACACACTCATCACACAAACACAAAACCACTTAAACACACACAGCCACTTAAACACACAAAACCCACTTAAACACACACAACTCACTTAAACAGTCACTTAACACACACAGCCAACACACATAGCCGCTCACGCAAAAAAAGCCGCCGTAAACACACACACGGCACTTACACACACAGCCACTTAAATACACGTAGTCACTTAAAAACACACAGCTACATTCAACACACACACACAACTACTTAAACACACATAGAGACTTAAATGCACACATCCCTTTAAAAACACCCCCCCTCCCACTAAAACACAGACTCTAACACACATACACACAGCTTACTTAAACACACACAGCTACTTAAACATACACAGCCACTTAAACAGACACAGCCTACCTTAACACACACACACCACTTAGACACACACACACAGTCCACTTAAAATACACAACCACTTGAACAAACATTGTCCACCTAAACACAAACACAGCACACTTAAACACACACACACACACACACACACACACACACACACACACACACACAGTCCACTTCAAGACTCGCTCACTTCCAGCTACTTCCAGACTCTCAGCCTCTTAAACCCACCCACTTAGAGAACCACTTACATAAAAGACTGTAGAGCCACTTAAAGATACACGCACTTAAAGACCACCCCATTTAAATTGGTATACAGCTGCCTAAAGAGATCCAGCCACCTAAAGACTCAATTACTTAAAGACTTACTCACTTAAAGATCTACCACTTAAAGATCCACCTACATGGAGACTCAATCACTTAAAAACGCTGAACCACTAAAAAAAAAAAAAAAATCACCCATTTAAAGAGGTATATTGTCACTTAAAAATACACAATTCAAGGGATGCAGCCACTTGACGTGACTGGAACACTTAGTATACCCTCATCTGAAGATGCCTTGCCACTTCAATTCATCCAGCCACTTAAGAGACCCAGCCACTTAAAGAGACCCAGCCTCTTAGAGACCCAGTCACTTAAAGAGACCCAGCCACTTAAAAGAGACTCAGCCTCTTAAAAAAGGGCCGGGCAGATAAAGAGATCCAGCCTCTTAAAAAGACCTGGATACTTAAAAAAAAAAAAAAAAAAAAATCCTAAAATGACCCGGCCACTTAAGGACCTAGCCTCTTAAAAGAGACCTAGCTTCTTAAAGAGAGACAGCCATTTAACGAGACCCAGCAAGTTAAAGAGATGGGTGGTCACTTAAAGAGCATGTCATCCTATCACAGAGATGCATCCTAAAACTTGAAATGTGCACACCACTTATAAAGACCCACACACTTATAAACTACATCATTTAAAGAAGCCAACTGCCACTTACAAAAATCCAGGCACTTCAAGGCTTGCATCCACTTAAAAAAACTGCCACTTAAAGAGGTTACACAATTTAAGAGGTGTATCAGCACTTAAAGACACACCAAACCACTTAATGATATCAAGCCATCCTGCCACTAAGGAGATAAAATGATGCTTAATTATGTGTAGTGCCACTTAAACAGGTAAATCACACTACCACTTAAGGATGTATACTGCTTCGTTAAGAGCTACATGGCCACTTAAAAGGTTCACTGCCACTTTATATGACACACTGCTACTTAAAGATGTATAGCCATCCTCCCCTGTCGTTGAGAGAGAGAGAGAGAGAAAGAGAAAGAGAAAGAGAAAGAGAGAGAGAGAGAGAGAGAGAGAGAGAGAGAGTATGATAAAACAAGGAAAGAAGACGACTCATTAAAAGCTTGAGTCAATCCTGTTAAAACAAATAGGTGAGCACACACACACACACACACACACACACACACACACACACACACACACACACACACACACACACACACACACACCTCAAAACATAACACCCGGTCAACCTACGAGAGGGTTGAAGGTAAATTCATGTATATAATTCATTAATCATCTGTTGCAAGGGGAGACGCGTTCTACCCCAAGCTAAATAAAACTGTCAGCCAGTAGAAAAAATAAAATAGCAGTTTATTTATCGTATTTTCAGTTAAGCTAAATAAAATCATCTGGCAGTAGCAATAACATACGAGTATACCAATTAATATGAACTATTAATTCCAACTAATGTGGAGAGAGACTTCAGAAACGGTATGCCGCACTTTCGTTCTGTTTATTCCTCCTATTTGTCTGTCTTTCATGTCTTCCTCTACGGCAAGAGTTATTCTCACATGAAAAAAAAAAAAAAAAAAAAAATCGACTACCTTTAGGAGTGATATATCAGTGTGAACTGATAATTGAGACTGTCTTTCCTTTTGTCCAACTGCCCTACTGCCTGTCACGTCTTCCTCTGCAGCAAAGGTCTGTTATCACGATCTCAATTATGTCATCTGCAGGAACCAAGAATAAAACAAGGCGCTGTGAATCGATAATCCAGGGTCTGTCTGTCTGTCTTACGCTGGAGGTGTTTTCTTCCCGAAGATGGGTGTAATCGTTTGCCTTTAGCAAAAATAAACTTTCAATCATCCTGAATCTCAAACTTCGTGTGTCTGTGTGTTTCCTTTTCCTTGCTGGAATGGTTTATATTCACCTCGGCTTACTAAATGCGTTTGGTGAAATTAGTCATAAAATAACTAGAAAGCACTCAGACATCGCAACCTCCGCCAATGCCATCGTCATTAAAAAGGATCCGGATCCACCCCCGAATTTAATCAATTCTTTCTTGGTCCATGGCCCACCTTTCCACACAATTTCTTTGAAATTCATTGAGAACTTTTGGAGTTATTGTGCGGGATACTCTGGATCCGGATCCGGATCCACCCCCAAATTTAACCATTTCTTCCTTGGTCCATGATCCACCCCTCCACAGCATTTCATCAAAATCCGTTCACAACTCTTTGAGCAAACCTGCTAACAGCACAGACAAACAAACCAACAAGGGCTAAAACCTGACCTCCTTGGCGGAGGTAACAATGCTGGCGAAATTCTGTAAGGTGTATGCCTCTTTCCATCAGTTATTCTGTTTGCCTATCTTCTTTCTCTGAAGATGAGCTCTGTCCAACATGATTCTCTACCAGACAACACTACGAGATGCGAGCTTGAATGTTAAGGAAAATACATGTGGAAAGAATGGAGAATGAAAGACTGACTAAGAGGGTGTATGTAGGTGAGCTGGAGGGAGGGAGAGGGAGGGGTAGACCGAGGATGAGGTGGAGGGATGGAGCTGAGAGGTATATGAGGGAGGGGGGGTGAGTTGGGGGGAGGGTAGTCAAATGGTGGGTGACAGAGTGACTTGGAGGCGTTTTGTCTGCGGCCACCCTTTGCGGGATTAGGGCGTCGGGCGATAGATAGAGAGATAGATAATGCTCATTCCTCTAGCATCACGCTCTTTTATTAGGTTACCCTGCAATCAGAATTTCATCTGATGTACGAAATATTTGCGTAATATAGATTCTACTGCATGTCCTGAGCATCGTGAGCTGCTTCAACACGAGAAGCTAAGGAGTAAGCTGCCTCTCGATAAAGGGAGGTGGTGGTGGTTGGGAATGGATGGAGGGAAAAGGAGGGGAAGGGAGAGGGTTTGGCGCTGTGTCCGAACATCAGACCATTCTTGTTTTCCTGGCCTCGGCATCGACAAAGCCTGGATATTTTCTTTGGATCGAGACTGTACGACCATCAATCTTGCCGCCCAACTTCGAGACCCCGCTATCCTATCACTAAAAGGAACCACTAACAGCCCACGCCATCCAGAGAATTAAGAGGTAGAGCCACTTACTGAGATCCCATTATGCCACTTACAGGTAAAGACAAAAAAGACCCCTCTATCCTGCCAATTATAAGTACAGATACTCACAGACACTCAGTCATCACGCCACTTAGAGGCACAACCACATAGTGAAAGTCTTCTTGCCACTTAAAATGAACAGCAATACTGGACAGTTACGCTCTGGCCTGAAAAATCTATGTGGAGTACTGCGTGGCACGGGTGGCCTGTCAACACTGCAGCGGGCCAGGTGGAGTCATGTTGCACCAAGAATCTCAAGCATTTATTTCCCGAGGTAGCACAGCAGGACAATATTTTTTTCTAAATTGTTTATTGTATTTTAAACGCTAATTAGAATATGCTTTAAAAATTTACTTTATATATATATATATATATATATATATATATATATATATATATATATATATATATATATATATATATATATATATACTGTATGTATGTGTATGTGTGTGTGTGTGTGTGTTACCGATATACAGTATAAAGTTTTATCTCCCAGAAAATAAAAGCTAGAATACTTCAAACGACGAACAAGGCAGAGCTCCACCAACCACGCCATGTTAGCTTAAGAAGTCTGACAACTTTGCAAGTCTGGCTGCAGCTGGGTTATCCGCACCCTTCTTTCACGACAGCCACGGTGACACACCTTACTTCAGAGCCTTCGTCAAGAGTAGGAAAGAGTTCAAACCACTTCCTGAACCGGGAACTGAGTATATCAGAGTATTTTGGAAAGATCATATTACCTCATTTGTAAAACCTGCTTCGAAGAGATTAGATGTGCTAAGCCGACTACGTGCCTTCTTTACCCATGCAGAGCTGCTGACTTTATATACGGGTTTTATGCTCCCCTGTGTAGAGTACATCTCTCATGTGTGGGGAGGCTCCCCATATACAGCTCAACAAAGTGGAGTCAATGGCCTTTCGTCTCATAAACTCTCCTCCTCTTCCAGGCTCCCTTCAACCTCTATCTCTTCCCAGCACTGTTGCATCTTTAGCTTTTCCATCGCTACTTCAGTGGTCACTGCTCTTCTGAACTGTCTGCTTGCATCCCTCCGCCACTACGGCAGGCAGGTAGCACCAGTTTAGCAACAAATACTCATCCCTTTTCTGTTCCGCTCTCTAACGCAAGTGTTAACCGTTACTCCCAGTCCTTCACGTACGTACCAGGTCAACTCTACAACTGTCTTGCGCTAGCTGTATTTCCTGTTGACTATGACCTGCAGTCTCTCAAACGCACTGTGTCAAGGCATCTCGAGATGAACAGATCTTGAATCTGGCTCTCTATTATCTTGTTTTTTATTTATTTTTTCTTGGAGGGAGCAATATATATATATATATATATAAACCCAGACAATACACTTCCAGCGCTTATTCTACTGTATGTGGAGTTAAGATTTCGTTGCACCTCTTCCTTGGCGATTTATTCCGCACATTACTTCTCAATATCCTCTTTATGTTACTGATGCAAACCATGTCGATAGTACAATGAGAAAAAAAGGAGCATAAAGAAGAATGTTAAGGTGTAACATGCACAATAAATCGCTAAGGGAGAGGTGTTACGGTACAATAAGCAGAATACATCGTAATGGAATAGGTGTTACGTTGCCTCTTATGCCACCAACAATTCGGCCCTACACAGTATCTATAGTTTATACAGTTATAAACTGCAGTAATTTCCGCGTCCCAAGATTTATGAAGGTAGAACAGGGAGACAGAGGAAGATGTGACAGCCTCCTCGTCCTTCCTGCACATCAAAACCCGACTTACGGCTGGGAGCTCATTTGTGTTTGTATATCCCGGTCCTGGTTTGTCACTATTTACGTGCGAATGAGTACCCATCAAATTATACCCTTCTCACTCTAACTTGGCCTAAAACTGTCCTCTCTTTATCTTGAATGTTGAGTTATAATAATACATTAACACGAATATAATGTTGGTCACGAAGAACTGCAATGGAAAGGACGATGGAGTATAACACTGTCTCATTCTGCCACTGAGCTCCGTGACATAAGCTACAAAGAACGAAAATCTGGGCCAACTTAAGGTACAAGAACTATAGCAATATATTCCTCGATGACCGTGGACAGTGCAATCGTAACCTCTTCGATCCGGTGACGTCTTTCTCTATAGTATGTATTTTTCGCTATTATGAGATTATGATATTCAGAAGAGCCCCCTTGTGGAGAAACAGTTAATGAAGGCTATATCTAACAAATACAGCATGAAAAGTCTATCTCGAAGTGAAAAAAAAAAATCTTCAAGGGACAGTCAGGATATAATAATAATGATAACAACAACAACAAGAACAATAATAATAATAATAATAATAATAATAATAATAATAATAACAACAACAATAGTAACGTCATAATTATAATAATAATAATAATAATAATAATAATAATAATAACAATAGTAACGTTATAATAATAATGGAAAGCTTAACCACTTCAATAACATGTATTACGTAGTTAATTCTTGCTGACATCAGACGATTTTATTAAGCTTAGAAGCTTTACAAACCGGAAGAACCTGATTTGATGCTTATTCACCCCTTCACTGCCTTTCATCTCCCTAACACTGGATAAAAAAATCGTCTGTAAGTAGCAAAAAATAAATAAATAAATAAATACAATAAAGTAAAAAATAAATGGGACAAGACTGAAACTTAACTCCCTCTAGAGTCTCACTGCCACTGACTCCCTTTTTGGCGCCCTAAAAAGGATGAAGAAGTGCCAAACTCCCTAAGACCTGGCACTCACTTCACTACCACGGGGAAGTCTGGTCTAGTCATGTTCTCTTCACAGGATGCCCTCCTAAACGTCCTACGTGAAGGGTCAAGGTCACTTCATCATCATCATCATCATCAGCAGCAGCAGCAGCAGCACCATTATCATCATTCTAATCCTACACTCATGACCATCATTATTCTGATCCTACACTCATCACCATCATCATCACCCTACACCCATCATCATCATCATCATCATCGTCATCATCATCCTACGCCCATCATCATCATCATCATCATCATCGTCCTATACCCATCATCATCATCATCATCATCCTTATTCTAATTTTACACCCATTATGGTAAGTGGCGTGGGTACGATCTAATGACAGGAAACTGGAAAGAGACAGAGGGGAAGAGCTGTCATCACCATTATATTCTCACCTTTATAACTCTGGTACATCGGGTCTAGACACACACACACACACACACACACACACACACACACACACACACACACACACAGACTACCGCTTAAGTTATTATCATCATCATCATCATCATCATCATCGCCCTAACCCTAAAATCCCATCACTAGACACGATCTATGCATAACCCAAAAACAGGAAAAAAACATAAACATGAGAACAACCATCAGAATGCCCAAGAGGAAAAATAATGATAAAGAACCTCCCCTTCATTCTGCCATTAAACGCCTGCCTCCAAGATTACAGCGAAAGAAATTAAGGTGAGACCGTCGGGAGTGTAAGAATCACGTTATATCCTCCCTGCTGGTGTGGGGTCTCCAGAATGATGACAATGGGATACATCACTTGGGCCAAACCTGAACTAATCTGACCTAATAACACGCACCTTCCCTAATCTAATTTTATCTAAAACTTACCTAATCTTACCCCATGTAGCTCAACCTATCTTAATGCGATTTTTATTTAACCTAATATATCCCATCGTGAGCGGAAAAACAAATGATCATCCCAGCCTAACCTATTCTGGCCTCACCTAACTCAGCCCAACAAGATCCCCGGTAACCTTCCCTAACCAAAAAACTCACCTCACGTACCCCTACCTGGCCTTATCGAAATGAATCCAATTCAACCAAATCTCTCGTAACGCTACCTAAACTAACCTAACCAAACCAAACCCACGTAACCCTACCTAACTTTAGCTAACCTAACCAAACCTAACCTCGCCTCACGTAACCCTACCTAACCTTACCCTACCTAACCTTACCTAACCGAACCCAACATCAAAAGCCCACACTGCCGTGCCTAAACGAACCCAACCCTAATGAAACCCAAGTAACTCTACCTAAGCGAACCCAATCCAACCTAACGCAACCATACCCAAGGCAAGACCACATAACCTTACCTAACCGAATCTAACCAGAACCCACGAAACCGTTCCTAATTTTACCCAACCGAACCCAGCCCAGCCCAACCTCCCGTCTACCTAACCAACCTTACCCAATTCTGCTTCGATCTTGTCTTTGACTAGGAAAAACGAAACCTTGCTTTTTCTCCCAGTTCCCTACGTCTTCAACTTGCAACAATATACGATTCAGTCTTTCATCATCTGTCAATACTCTTCTTGTCTTTTGTTACTGAAATACCTTCTGCAAGATCAGCTTCGCGGAGTTTAGGTGTGCTGAATCATCTCCAAGCATTTTTTTTGGTGGAATCAAAGACCTCACGTGCATCAACTCTCCTCCTCTTACTGATTCCCCTCAGCCTCTCTGTCTCTGTCTGTCTGTCTGTCTCTCTCCCATTGCTTGTTTGTCTATCTTTCTCGTCTATCATCACTGCTTTGACAACCGCACTTATGAACTATATGCTAGCACCCCCCTCCCACTACGGCAGGCACGCAGCCCCCATCTAGCTAAACACTCGAATATCTTTTCCGTAAAGCATTTTAATGCAAGAGTTAATCGGGACTCAGTGTTCCATGTATGCAACTGGTCGTCTCTGGAACTATTTTTCTCAGTCTGTCTTTCGCCCTGCACATGACCTCCATTCATGTTACTTAGAAAGGTCAAGTTTTACAGGCTCTCAGCCTTTGGTTCCTTCTTTGTTTGCATTAGAAATAATCTAACATAGTAGTAGTAGCTGCAACCCAAAGTTCATCTGAATGTAAACCCGGAAGACTGCCGGCTGAAGTTGCTCCTCACCAGCAGTCCACTAGCCTCCTTTAGGGGGACAGGAAGTGGGTTTTTTATAACTAGTATTATGAGCCGCCCAGTTATAGTGATGCTGCCACATGAAGGCGCCCCTCTCCAGCACCTACCGTAACATAGAGTAACGTACCGTCATGCAACGTAACTCACTCCGGTTTCACTCTCAAATCCAGACAAAACTCCGTAACGACCCTTCCTCCTGCAACTGCGACGAAAAAGGGATGGAGGGGGGGATAGGGGGAATGAGGAAGTGGAGAACGACAAGGGAGATGGTGGGGGGGGGAGGGGCGGTGCGGAAGAAGGGATCACGAGGGAGGAGGGGGGTGGGGGGTCGCTATTGCCAGAATTTCGGAGGCAGGGAATCTCGTAGCGTTTCAATCAGACGAGAGTTTTTTGACGCTGGGTTCGTGACTTTGGGACGCCGGGCTGGTGCAGATGGGCGGACAGGATGGTGGCACGGATGATAGGATTGAAGGAAGGAAGGGGTGATAAGATGGAAGGATGGGGACATGATTAGGATGGAGAGATAGAAGGGAGGTAGATGGAAAGGATGGAAGGGTAGTGGAGCAATATGACGTCAAGGCGTGAGGGATGGAAAGTGAAAAGCAAGGTCGGGACTGTAGAGGGTAGGAGGATGGAAGGTACATGGGATGGATGACTGATAGGATGGAAGGTACGAAGGATTGCACTTTAGAAGACATAGACCCAAGGAGATAGGATAAAACCTAGGATGGCAGGGGGAAAGACTGACAAGGTGGATTAGTAGGGGAGCAGAATGGCAGGCAGGGAAGTTAGTTAGATGGAAGGTAAGTGTAAAAGGGCCACGATGGAAGGTAGGAAGGAAGAAAGGAAGGGAGGAAAACTGATTGAATGAATTTAAGGCAGGGAGGGAGAGAGGACGACAGAATGGGAAGGATGGAATGCAACAATGGGATGGGATGGAATGATGGTAAGAAAATGGAAGGACGAAGAATGCAAGGATCGAAAGCAGAGGGTAGGATGGCAGGTCAGAACTTTTGAGGCGGGATGGCAGGTTTACAAGGACAAGAAGTAAGGCAAGCAAAAGGGAGTAAGGCAGGCAAAGGGGAGTAAGGCAGGCAAAGGGGAGTAAGGCAGGCAAAGGGGAGTAAGGCAGGCAAAGGGGAGTAAGGCAGGCAAAGGGACGTAAGGTAGGAAGGCTCACTAAAGGGAAACAGCCACTAGGTTGTGTAGATAATGGGAATACAAGGCAGGGGGACATACTAGAGGAAGGAAGCCAGGCAAAGGGATTTAAGGCGTCAGGTAGGGATGCATGCTAAAGGGAGCACAAAGTAAGGCAGGCAAAGGGATGTAAGGTGTCATGCAGGAAGGTCATGCAGGGAGGAATACTAAACGGAAACGAGAGAGAGAGAGAGAGAGAGAGAGAGAGAGAGAGAGAGAGAGAGAGAGAGAGAGGGGAGACATATTATAGTGGACTTAAAACTCTTCAATGCCATGCCTATATCAACCTTCTTTTTCTCCCTTCAGACGATTTTATTCAGCTGGGGAGAGGCTTGTCGAACTGGGGGGGTTAGACACGGCCTTCTTAAACCCCCTTCTCTACTAAGGGCCCCTTATTCTAAAACAACTTACGATTAGTACTGTTTTATCTCGTAACTAAGTCTAAATTTTACAGGAATAGAGAGAGATATAGGACGTTTCTGTAGTCTTCTTCCTTTCTCTGTCCTTCTTTTTCCCTTCTATTCTTCTCATGCAAAACATATCTTAATCATGAAAAGTAACTGATTTTAAGTTTATGAATCTGGGCCCAGGTTATCCTTTTTCTATATGGCACGATAATCCCTTGCATCTTTATGTCCATGATGTCGATAATAGATAAAAATACCACATCAGAATTTATAAGGTGCATCATCATCATCATCATCATCATCATCATCATCATCATCATCATCATCATCATCATCATCATCACCATCTCAGTTCTAATTATCACCTACGAAATGAGGCGAGGTAGGATCCAAAAAAAACTAAGAAGAGCCTGAGTTAGATGACAAATAAACTGCGTAGGTAAGAGCTTCTAGAGAGCCTCACAAGCCCACGGGAACACAATTCAGAGTGGCAGGACGTGGGAGTGAAAAAATGATGTGGCAGGCCAGAAATAACAGAGCAATATCCATCACACACAGAGGCTCCCACGCATAACAGCAAGAGGGAGACTATTAGCTTACGTTGACTGCGGAGATGTGGTAAAATGGACCATCAGACATATAAATGCACGAAGAGACAGACAGACGCACAGTACACACACACACACACACACACACAAAACCTGTTCTTTCTTACTCTCTTATCCCCTTCTTTCTCTCACGAAATACAGACTCTCTCTCTCTCTCTCTCTCTCTCTCTCTCCACCTCCACAACCTTGAGTTAGGAACAAGTTGCTAGATGGATGGACAAAGTTTACAGCCGTCAGAGCAATCAAACGGGTAGTGATGTATAGGCAAAGTTTCTGAATCCAACCCATGTATTACGAGAGGCCAGTTGAGTAAAATCGTCTGGTGATAGCAAGATAATAAAACCCACGTGATCAATTTTAACAGTGGCTCCCATGAATCACTCTCAGCTGCTTAAAATCGTCTGAAGTCAGGTGGAATGGAGTACTAGAGATGTTCCCACTATGTGAGGGTTAAGGATTCCATTATCAACACTCTCAGGCTCCTACGGTTACTCTCAGCTGAATAAAATCGTCTGGCGTTTTCGTCGTAAAATTAGCAGAGTATACGTGACCCTGAGGGCGTTAAGGCGCATATGGAGTCTTTAAACCCCTTAACTACGAGACCTCTCCTGAATCAAATCGTATATGAAATGTGTTAATGGTGATATTTTCATGCACTTTCACTGCCAGATGATTCACCTGTGATTATTAAAATCATCAGGTGGCAGTACGAAGAGAATTCAATAACGCCTGCAGGTGTTAATGGAAACATTTTATAATGGAAGCCTTCAACATCCTGACTCCCTCTCACAAGTCAAACCATCACACCATCTGCACATCACTTGTTTAGTGTTATGTTTGAGGATGCGATTCACATACACCTAATAAACTGAATTCCGTCGCCTATCTACCTACCTAATAAGTAAATAAATAAATACACACACAGATTATATATATATATATATATATATATATATATATATATATATATATATATATATATAGAGCGAGTCACACCACCATCAAGTGTTTCTCCGTACGTACAGTACACTACGTATCCATTTCGACCCCTTGTCATGTCCGTGCCTATTCACACCCTCATTTATCATATCTAATCATCTTCTTAGTCTACCACATCTCCACACATTTCACATACCGTTTTCACCACCCTGCTTATGTCCATTCTCTCTATATGACCATACGTTTTAAGTACAATCTCTTCTACCCTTTAATGAACATTTTTTTTTTTTTTTAATGTGTCCGACTCTGGGCATAGGCTTCACAGCCTGCACTCAAGGCCCAGTAGTCCTCCTACATACATACACCTCTACATGTCACCACTTCGGCGCTAACACCCACCGTCCATACTGAATACATGCTAGGGCTGTCTCATACAGGACTGGTGTATTGGTATTAGTGGGGCTATTTTTACGACATGTCGGCGGGTCTTCTGGTAGATCGGTAAAGTCTGATTTTTATGAAATTCAAATCCTCAAACTGTTCCCTGCCCCAGTCGGGAACATGCTATCTTATTCTCAACCTTTCACGAATCTCTATGCGTCATACCCTGTCCCTTTTATGCAGTTCACACACATTCTTGAGCAATCCAAAAACTCTCCCCCGAAAATCCACGCTGATGCCGTGCCACATTCTGACACCAATACATTAATACTGGCCACTTCATTCCGTCCTCCTGCAGTCTGCATACTCAGCCCCCTTGTTTCGCATCAAGGTCTTCAAAGCACCAGCCACCCTTCTTCCCTGTGCCACTGCTTGATTTCCTGTTATATAGTTACCTCTGGATCAAGGTACAATCTGGTACAAAAGTTCGCTAAATTATCTACTGCGTTAACTTTATTATTCCTACCTGACGCATCATATCAAGGAGAATCATCTACTCGAGAAAAATAAACTACATCTCACTCGGCTTAGGAATGTTAGTAAGCAGAGGATGGTGAGAAGTAGAAGAGATGAAATATCTGGTGAATACCTTACTTTCAATGAGTTCGTCTTTCAGTTCACCAGCACCTCACACTCAGAGACAAAGTCTCCCTAAATAATCAACACTTTGCTCCTATCTACTGTACATTTACTTCAGAATCACGTAACTTACAGTCATTCACAAAACTCTGAACTAGACTGCAAAATCCTGTTCACTATTGGCAAGCAGTATAGCATAATCTGCATAATATCACATTTCAAATATACGACCCCCCACCAATCATCCCCATCTTCATTTCCACAAATTAATTTGCATTTGCATCATAAATTCATCCAATATAAAAAGTGAATACATAAAAGAGTGCACAGATGAAACAGGGGTTCCCAATCTGTGGGTCGCGACCCCCCAGGGAGTCGCGGAGGGTTGGATGGGGGGTCGAAAACCCTTGGGAGAACTCTGTACATCAACAGGAACATTACCAAGCCTTTCATATCGCTACTACGCCAGCATCAACCTTCGTCCACATCAAAGACAATACGAGGAAGAGACAGGATGTCGAGGATGACATGAGATTGGCTCTTACAAACACTCCACCACGAATTCCAAGACTCGCTGCCCACATGTTTCCCCAACCATGATGATAAGTTAGTGATGATGATCATGGATTGTGTGACGATGGGTGGCAGTGTGAAAAAATGATAAGCTTAGTTTGACTAAGAAAGTAAAATTACCTCGAACTTTTTGT
>NC_137015.1:8199044-8209044 GCF_032717465.1 Coenobita brevimanus
AGATTTGGAAGCTTCCGGTGTTGCTGTTTGCTGATGATACAGTATTGTTGAGTGAAGATGAATGGGAGTTGCAAGGTTTGGTGAATGAATTTGGGACAGTGTGTAGGAGGAGGAAGCTGAAAGTTAATATAAACAAAAGTAAAGTCATGGTGTTTGAGAGGAATGAAGTCACAGAGTGTGCAGTGAGGTTGGATGGTGAGGATATGGAGAATGTGAGTGCATTCAAGTACTTGGGTAGTGTGATGAGTAAGGATGGAACTTTGGGGGATGAAGTACGTGAAAGGGTACAGCAGGGAAGGAAGGTTGTTGGCACACTGAAAGCAGTGATGAGAAATAGGGAGGTGAGTATGGAAGTTAAGAAGTCACTGCATGATGGTATTGTGATCCCTACCCTGACGTATGGAAGCGAGGCGTGGCCCTTGCAAGAGGGGAACAAGTCAAGAGTGAGAGCAGTGGAAATGAGTTACTTGAGAGGAGCATGTGGAGTGACATGGAGGGACAGGTTGACGAATGAAGAAGTGAAGGAACGTTGTGGGGTAGATGTGGATGTGGTTGAAAAGATTAGGAGAAATACACTGAGGTGGTTTGGACATGTGGAGAGAATGGAGAATGAAAGACTGACTAAGAGGGTGTATGTAGGTGAGGTGGAGGGAGGGAGAGGGAGGGGTAGACCGAGGATGAAGTGGAGGGATGTAGTTGAGAGGTATATGAGGGAGGGGGGGGTGAGTTGGGGGGAGGGGAGTCAAATGGTGGGTGACAGAGTGACTTGGAGGCGTTTTGTCTGCGGCCACCCTTTGCGGGATTAGGGCGTCGGGCTATAGATAGATAGATAGACTCACATATCTCTTTTCCTTAAGTCCTCTGTTCTCTCTCTCTATATATTTTTTGTAGGACTCTGACTCCCATGATTCATTCTCACCTGAAAAATTAATAACTCACTCACCTAAAAAATTAATGACTTACTCTCACCTGAAAATTAATAACTCTCACCTGAAATATTAATAACTCGCTCTCACCTGAAATATTAATGACTTACTCTCACCTGAAAATTAATAACTCTCTCCCCTGAAACATTAATAACTCGCTCTCACCTGAAAAATTAATGACATTCTCACCTGAAAATTAATAACACACTCTCACCTGAAAAATTAATGACCCACCCTCCCCTGAAAAATTAATGACTCACTCTCACTTGAAAAATTAATGACGCACTCATCCGAAAAATTAATGACACTCATCTGAAAAATAACTGACTGGTGTTAGCTGGAAGAGAATACTAGAGTTGCCCTGACCAAGAGGGAGTTAATGGTACTAGTATTAAAGCCCAGGTTCCTATAACTCACTCTCGGCTGAATAAAATCTGAAGCTGGATTCAACAAAATACTAGCATACCATGAGAAATAAATGCAAAATAGTCACACACACACACACACACACACACACACACACACACACACACACACAAACACAATCTACTTCCTTACGAGTTTATTCAGTTTGCTGCATATGGCCTTTATCAACACTTTCACTAGTACAGATCCTTTATAAGTTAACACCGACACTAGTTCAGGTTTATCCCTTAGCACATGTCCTTTCTAAGCTGAACTGGGTTTTTGCTAAGCTGCGACAATGACCTCTGTTGTTACGCTGCCATGGTCTTTTAACTACAACCAATCACTCTAATCAGTGTAGGTGGTAGCTTAAAAAAAGTTATAGTAAATGGGTTAGGTGACATCTGAAAGGTGCAGTAATCGATGTAGCCCTTATTTTGACCCCTTCACTACTGGATGGTCTACTGTTATTGCAATCGTGCTATCTCCAAACGGCTGTATTTAGCTAATGGGAGACTCACTAAACTAGAGGGGTTGGACAGAGCCCTCACTAACTCCTTCACTAGTGTTCCTCTGCAATGCTTAAAAAAAAAAAAACATAAAAGTCATAATTTAAAACAAAATATACTGCGACATCCTAGGTTTCAGTATTCGATTGCCCAGAACTACGGTAGCCTAGCCTCGGGCCCCTACGCAAAGGAGGGAGAACAAGCGGGTATAGTATGAAAACTGAGTGCTCAGAGGTGTAAGGAGGATTCTAATTACTAGCGGTTATTCATGGAACACCTGAGACTTAGGTGTGACTGGGTTGCATCCCACATTACTGTATGTGGCCAGCAGGGATACATAGTATTATTATTATTATTATTATTATTATTATTATTATTATTATCATCATTATTATTATTATTATTATGCTGATGATGCTGATGATGATGATGATTATTATTATTATTATTTAATTACTACTACTACTACCATTACTATCATCATTACTGCTATTGCTATTATTATTATTATTATTATTATTATTACCACCACCACCACAACCACCACCATCACCATCATCAATCTAAATGCCACAGGTAGTCACAAAATTCAATACGTTCTACCACCATCAAAAACTTTAAAATTAATCTTAAAAAAACCGAGATCCAGTCGACACCTTCGCGCCCCCAGTTTTAATTATAAGAACCCAGGAGACAAAGTTCCCATGACTCCGGAATCCAGTCACCTTTAAACTTTTTTCCAGCGATAATGGGAGTCAAAATTAAAAAAGAGGAAACTTACTCCCCTTTCTGCTTCCTCTCAGATTTTCTTTCTTTCCAAACTTTCACACCTATAAAATGAGGAAAAAGAAACTCGATTTTTTTTTCTTTCCCTTGCTTTTTTTCTCTCGGAACTTTAAAGCCGATAAAAAACAGGAAAAGAAGATAATTTACGCTTGTCCTTTCCTTCGTGTTTTTTTCTTTCAAACACTCATGTCTCCAAAAAAACATGGGTATGATGCCTCTGAGTACGAACATCTTGCCGTGTGTGTGTGTGTGTGTGTGTGTGTGTGTGTGTGTGTGTGTGTGTGTGTGTGTGTGTGTGTGTGTGTGTGTGTGTGTGTGTGTGTGTGTGTGTGTGTGTGTGTGTGTGTGTGTGTGTGTGAACCTCTTAATTCCTGACCTTTATTCCTTTCCATATTCTTTTACTTCTCTTTTCTTTTTTGCTATCTACAGACGATTCCAATTACCTTAGAAGAGGCTATTAGACTGGAGAAGTTTGTTGTAACTTTCATAAACCTATTCATTATTAGGAAGCTCACCCAAACTAAATAAAATCGTATAACTCTGATTAAAAAAAAAAAAGTTACGGGCTGAAGGATTAATAATGATAATAATAATAATAATAATAATAAATAAAAAAGATTCGTATTTTCTAACCTTTTCAGTTCAATGGTGCATTTTTAGTAATTTCAGTTACCTTCAAACGATTTTAACTTACGAAAAATCTCTTAAAATGAAAAGTGTTTGCCAATCCAATTCCCTCCATTTAAGAGGCCTACATCACGCTGAATACAATCGTCAGGCGGTAATGCGAATAAAGGCGAAGCAACGTCCTCAGGCTGAAGAAGTTTAAAAAAAAAATGTCGGGACTCTACTTTTTAGAACCCAAAACAAAGGCAAGGAATATTGTCGCTCCCTCCAGACGATTCTGCTCAGCTTACGAAAGACTTTATGAACTGGAAGGGTTAGATAGAGCCTTAATCTACTCAAATTAAATTAAAATCTCTGGGCTCAGGGTGGTCCATATATAGCCGTCTCCTATCTCGTGTGTTGCGGGGACGGCTCATTCTGCTCACGTCAGGAGCGATGATATTCTGACTGCCTTCTGACATTCCTAACTACCCAAGCAATCAATGAATGTAAAATGAAGACCCTATAGAGCATGAAAAAGGTTAATAAGAAAATTATTCAGATACTGGTAAAGCTGAGCCGTCCCCGCAACACACGAGACCTGGTATGCGTAATATATGAACTTTCTCTCTCTCTCTCTCTCTCTCTAACACAGCAACATCCCATCAAGCTTAAAGTTTAAAAAATGTATGAACTGTACTTTTTTGGACCCAGGGGACAAAGGTGAGGGGTATTCTTGCTCCTATAAATCATTCTGGGTGCGTTTCTTTTATTGTGAGTGTGAAGGAGGCGGTGAGAGGGAAATAAGGGGAGGGGGACGGGGGGGCGGGGAGAGAGTCCGGGAGTGGAGAAGAGGGAGCGGGGAGGCTGGGGAGATGAAGAGGGACTGGGAGAGGGGAGGGGGACGAAAAAATATTGAGAGAGAGAGAGAGAGAGAGAGAGAGGAGGTCAAGTACGGTGCTATCTCTCTCACTTTGTTTTGATCAGCTAGTCAGGTGTATGGTGAGGCACGTGTAGGGTAGAAACTCGCTCTATCTATTTTATTCCTACTCACCAACGACCCGAAAATCCTGAAGTAAATAAACAAAACAGAGGGAAGAAGTACGGCTGAAACAAAGTCTATATCTATCTGTCCCTACTCATCAACGACCCTACAAAAAATCTTTATAGAAACTGACACTCTTTATAAATATTTTTGTTCCCATCCCTCAATGACCCCAGAGAAATATTAAGTACTAGCAGAAAATGTAAAGCAGATGGAGTGGTAGAGATTAACTAGAAGTGTGCATAAGTGAGTGAAGTGGAAGGAGAGGGGAGAGAGGGAGATTGTGGATTAAGTGGAGGGACGGTGTGGAGAGGTAAATAACAGGTGGTGGTGAGAATATATGAATGAGGTGGAGGGAGAAATGCAGATCGAGGAGGAGGTGGAGGGACGGGGTGAAGTATATGAGACTGGTATTTGTCTGTGAGTGAGGTGTGCTGAAAGAGGGTGAAGAGGGAGATCGAGGAAGAGGTGGAGCGACGGTGTGGAGAGATATGGGAGTGAAAGTGGTGTGAGTACAATATGTGGATGAGGTGGAGGAAAAGGAAGGGGAGACGAAGACAATGGGAACATATTTTTTGCAAGAATAAATATCTCGGTAAGAAGAAGAAAGAAAATCAGTGACCAAAATAGGATACAATGCCTGCTGCAAGAATTAAATATATATGTTGCAATAAAAAACAGTCTAGCTGCTGCAAGAAAAAAAAATCTCAAACAAAGGTAAAACTAGTCTGCCTGTTGCAACAAAAGAAAAGTGTGTTGCAAGGTTAAGAAATAGTATGTTGCAAGGATAAAAGTCTGCTTCAATTCTAAACCACAGTGGTCAGTCTGTTGCAAGAAAAAACAAACGTTATGGTACCAAAAGGGCTAAATGGATTGAAGAAGGACTCAGGAAACAAAGTTAAGTTGCTATCGGCGATTTCTTAACACCTCTTCTATAGCGATTTGTCCTCGCCAGTAAAGCTCAACATTCCTCGGTACGCAGGTAATGAAGACGATATACGTAATCTCAACGAAAATGTTTCAGGTGAAATGTGCAGAATAAGTCACTAAGGACGAGGAGCTACGATGCCTCCCATGCCACACAGATTACAACGCAAGCATCTCCAAGTGAACAGATTTGCAGTTTAACTTTAGTTTTTATTGTATTTTACATAATATATATATATATATATATATATATATATATATATATATATATATATATATATATATATATATATATTTTAGGGCAAGCTTAGCAGGCATTTAGTTTTGGTATTTTCCTTTCATGATAGATAGATAGATAGATAGATAGATAGATAGATAGATAGAGAGAGAGAGAGAGAGAGAGAGAGAGAGAGAGAGAGAGAGAGAGAGAGAGAGATCAGTGAGTATCGAGTGCAAAGGGCAGTATTATAAATTGCATGGGGGAGGGGGTCGTAGCGCATCTTCCTTAACGATTTATTTTGTATATTACACCTTTGCATTCTCTTATATACTGTACATGTTAATTAAATCGTTGCATATTAAGAAAAGTCTGCGTCAACGAAATATACGCGGATACTGAAGTCTAATATGCTGAATAAATCGCGAAGTTCCAGATGTAACGGAATTTCCAAAGCCTATTAGAATACGTCCTTAAGTTAATACGGTACCGGGTATCTAATGACTTGGATCAGGCGAAGAACATGAAGGAAAAATTTTTACATATGCGTTACCACTTTTCTGAGTCGTCTTACTTTTTCCCATCCTACAGCTGGCTGGGAGTGGGCGAGGCGCTGAATTTCTCCAGGAGGAGGAGAAGGAGGAGGAGGAGGGAAAAAGAAAAGATGATGATGTAGCGGAGAAGACTGACGAAAAGCACAACAAAAAACGATTCAAGGGCTGTGTTACTGCTGCGGAAATCTAAGGCAAACTATGGTATTAATTGCGCTTGCTGTCACGCTCTAGGAATGTATCTGTGGTTTTGCTGTGCTTGTTCTTTACTCACTCATGAATTTGCGTGTACACAAAACACACACACACACACACTGATAAAATATGCCTCCCAGGAATTGAATATGGATCCATTAATTGACTGACCAAGGCTCTTTCACACACACAAACACACACACACACGTGTACAGCCATGGGCACAACCATTTCCATTACTGGCCCTCTCTCTCTCTCTCTACGAGGAAATTATAAGAAGCTGCAGGATGTAAGTTAACCTCAATGAAACTATATAATTTACCCCTTTTTATATCGTAAGTAAAAGGAACAGTCTACTAAAACATGCCCTTTATTACTTTTACTCTTGGACCTTTTTTTTTCGGCAAGGAAGATGGAACCAAAGGCAAGGAGTTCGCAAACCGTTCCTTCCAATAAAAATAAAAAAACAAAAAAAAACAAGAGAGCCACATTCCTTTCTTCCATATTCCTTACTTGCTGACCCCCCCCCTCCCTCTCTCTCTCCCTCTCTCTCTCCATGTGGTCGGGCGGGGTGCAATCAGCTTATATTTATTCAATGACGGTGGGGATTTTGAGATAACACGAGGGTCTCCGGGGCGATGGAAAATGTATGCATAAATCTGAGAGAGAGAGAGAGAGAGAGAGAGAGAGAGAGAGAGAGAGAGAGAGAGAGAGAGAGAGAGAGAGAGAGAGAGAGAGAGAGAGAGAGTCAGGTATATACATAAACTGACTGAGACAGAAACAGATGAAGTTAAATAAAGACAGGTGCAGATATACAGAGAGATAGATACATGGATGGATGGATGTATGGATGGATGGATGGAAGGATGGATGGATGGATGGATACAGATAAATATACAGATGGAGATGGATATAGTTAGTTACATAAATACACAGACCATACAGATTTTTTAAAGTAGCCAGCGTTACTAAAATCAATAGTTTAATATGACAGCAAAGCAGAAGGCTCTCCCCCACTCTCCACATCCTAAAGAAATCAGCCGTACAGGAAAACAGCTAGAAAAATCAATTTGTATGATTGAAACGTCTGAGTGAAATTTTATTGGAACGGATGAGAGTGGAACTGGAAATCTAGTTTAACCTACAATATAAAGTTAACCGCTGCAGTCAGGGAAGTCTTTTACCTGTTTATTTATTTAACTATACCTATATGTCTATCTACAGCAATCAATCAATTTATCTTTTTTTTTATCAACATATCCATCCATTTATCGATCTCCTATTTTTCGGCTTTTGTAAAATAAACCATAAGTACTGTGGGTACGAGCTTACGTAATGTACAGTATGCATAACTTAACAAATTATTTAAGCATGCAGTACCAAGGCGTAATGACCTAATCCATATACTGCACATCAATTATGCTCAAAGACGTCACTCAGGCCATAACAACTTACCAATGCACTAGTAATATATTAAGTCAATCAAGAGCAGGAGTTATTATTATCCTATTTTATAAATAACGCATTACATCAAAGCTGTTAATTGGATTATGTATATATAATTATAAGCATATACAATCATTCTACCTACCTATTTATCTATCTATCTATATAGGGCGGTCCCCATAGGATCAAATCTGGACACACACCCAGCAATAGCAATATCGACTGTGGTAGGAGTGGTTCAGTCTGCTGGTGCGGGTGTGGCAGACGTCTTCGCTGCCTCGAGAAATGATTAATGTCAGGCCAACACTAGGTACAACACACACACACACACACACACACACACACACACACACACACACACACACACACACACAGAGAGAGAACCTATAAAGCATGAAAACAGTTACGCGAGGTAAAAAAAAAAAAAAAAAAAAATACTACGTCGACACAGGTATCACTGACTGAGCCGTCCTCGTAAGTGAGGATTTACCATCACGGGAGGCTCACAAAATGAATCTGTATTATGTTATTCCAGCTGATGCCAAGTGCCGATGGTGCCGCTTCGTGAACATAATGGATAATATTAATTCGATGACGTCCTTTTCACTCTATACTTGCAGGATTTAGATTACTTCGTTCAAATTAGGAATACCTCTTCCTGACCGCGATAAGGGAGTTTACTGCTAACCCCTCCAGTCCCAGCCTATCCTACTGGGAATAAAATCGTCTGGGTACAGCAGGAATAAAGCATCTAATAAAACACGTTATGCTTCATAGTGAAAATTAAATACACGGCTTTCGTTATTAGGTTTCCGCACTACTTTTTTCCCCAAGGCTTCCTTATTTTTCCATACACCTTTTCTTAATCTTGACACCATTATTTTTACTTCTTCACCAATTCGCTTTACACTTGGCACAATTGTCCCTTAGGCCAAACCTCCATACACTTAAAAAAGAAAAAAAAATCTTTGAAAGGGTTTTATGGGGAAAAAAGGCACATCATTCAGACAAATTCACGGATTCGACGATCTTGTATGTTTATTCATCATCACGTCAATTTGCACAGAAGAATCTCAGTATACTATAGCTGTGTGGAGGCCATCTTGCATAACTTTGAGAATACCGACACCTTTTAAGTTTAGTTAAAATTTTAAAACATCCGAGACAAACAACATGAAAAAAAAATCTTATATTTGACGCCTTTAGTGTATTTAACTGTTCTCTACGCTGCAGTAATTCTTCACTACAATAAAATCTCCTGTTTAAAATGTGGTGTATTAAAGACGATGTATTTGATTTACTGGAAGCTTTTTGACCAGAAGAGCTGAGATATCGTATCAACCAGCTCAGAATCACAGGTGTTCCACAGGCTGAATACACCTGGTGGTAGACTGATGAAAATGGAAAATTAACTATCGTGCTGAGGGGGTTAAAAATAATATGCTCCTACTTTATTTTCAATTAACTCATTCCTAGTTTATTCTCTCTCTCTCTCTCTCTCTCTCTCTCTCTCTCTCTCTCTCTCAATAAAACACCTAGCTTTATAATCAAGAAGCTGACGTGTAAACTGAAGATGCATTATAAACCTTAATATTATTTTCCTTCGACACTCAGGCTCCTATGACTCAATCCCACCTGAATAACATAGTCTGGCCTTAGCTCAAAGACTACTGGAGTTGTCCGGACCATGAAGGGGATGATGGCACCAGAATTGACAACCTTAGGCATTGATAATATGCTGGATTATTCACTTTACCCATCTCAACTTACTTTGTTTATTCGCCCTTCTGAGAGAGAGAGAGAGAGAGAGAGAGAGAGAGAGAGAGAGAGAGAGAGAGAGAGAGAATATAAGGCATAAATTTGAGAAGAGGTACGAGTGAGGGAGGAGGAGGAGGAGGAGGAGAAGGTAAAGTGGGAGAGGAAAAGGGAAGGTGGGAAAGGAGAGAAAGAGTGAGTAGGAAGGAAAGTGGGGAAACGACAGATGGGAAAGCATTAAGGGAAAGAGAGCAGGAGAGAGAAAGGGAGAAGGCTAAGGAGGAAAGGAAGGAAGAAGGGAGACTGAGGGAGAGGGAAAGGGAGGAGGAGATTAGGGGGGGAGGAATGAAGGAGAGGGTGAAGGAGGGATTACAGCAAACAGAGAAAGGCAGAGGAAGGAAAGTAGGGAAAGGAAGAGAGAGGGAAGGGGTGAAGGAAAGGGTGAAGGATGGAGAGGGATAAACCGAGAGGGAGAGGAAGTAGTGAAAGGGAGAATGGAATGGGAGAGGGAGGCAATAGGGAATGTATGCATAATTTTGCATGATATATTTAGAAAGGCAGGCTGGCAGGGAGGGAGTGAGGCAGTGAAAGATAGAGGGAGGGAAGGAAGAGAGAAGTGAGCGGGAGTGAGG